>NC_056670.1:1200000-1500000 GCF_018350195.1 Panthera tigris
GGGCAAAGAAGAGATACCCACATCAGATGCAACAGGGCAGTTTTTTCCACACCCATTTTGAGATCTTTCCCAGTTTCGTTGTTAAGGTATAAAGTTTAAAACCAAACTCCTTACTTATATATCTTCTACATCAGTGTAGATGTAATTTTATCCCATGGATTTTAATCCTTTACTATAATTATTTCTTTTGATACCTAAATTATCCCAGATTTAGGATGGACCAAATATACTACCTTCTACAAAATAAGTGACTTGGACTTATATATTGAAGCAAAAGAATTGAGTAATCATTTTAAATTAAAAAGACTAAAGAGACATGGCATCCAAATACAATGTACCCCCAAGATTTCGTCAAACATAAAGGACCTCATTGGCGCAGTTACTAACTGAATCAGGTCAGTAGATGGAACAGAATTGAATCTCTGAGGGAAAATGAAGAGAAAATCCAATGTTCAGGACAGACAGGTATCTCCGATTCTGTGTTACAAAGAGTGAAGTCAAGAGTCCTCCCAGTCTCTCCTAGCCATCTATTGGCCTTCATTTAGAAGTTTTCATTTATTGTTTTTTTTAGCAAAACTCAGGCCTTCTATTTTTACACACCAATTATACATGATTAGTAAATAAAATGACAAGAAGTCTAGCTAAGCTCGAATTTCATTCAGCCACAAAAATAATTGGTGTGCTCATTCAAAAATGGATACAATTCGAGAACATTATGCTGCATGAAAGAAGCCAGAAATAGGATTCTGGGAAGATGGCAGAGACTTCTGGGAAGGACTTCTGGGACTTCTGGGAAGATGGCAGAGAAGGGGGACCACAGGTCACCTAGTCCCATGAACACACCTGAAAGCAGCCACATCAGTGTAAATCGCCCAGAAAACGACCCGAAGACTGGAGGAACAGATTTTCCCAGTGAATCGCAGAGAGGAGGCCACATTGAAAAGGGTAGGAAGGCAGAGACGTGGTTCGGAGCCAAACTCCTGGCAAGAATAACCACAAATGGGAGAGACGCGTGCACAGGGAAGACAGAGGAAAAGACCGCACACTAGCCACCACCCAGACACCCCAGACACTGGGAAGATGAATCCCCATAACATGTGTCTGTGAGACACAGTGGAAGTAACTTTGTGAGTTTTTACAATCAGCAGAGCTTAACACCTGGAACTCTAGAAATCAATGGCTCAGCTTTGGGAGAGAGCAGCTGAGTCCCTGCCCTTAGATAACCAGCATGGCAAACAACCCTACAGAGATACAGCATGCAAGCAATCGCTTGAAAAGCCACAGGGGAATACTGGAAGATTTATTTACTAATCTCAATGTCCCCCAGGGGTGGGGAGCAGGGGCATTTGGGAGACTTCTCCAAGAACAACAGTGCTGGCTGGTACCATTTATCTCCCCTGCCCTCCAGGCCAGATACCTGGAAACCCTGGGTAACCAGCTGGGGAGGCAGCACAAACACTCTCTACCTGGCTTCTCAACCCTGAGCCCCTGCCCAGATTCTCTCATGGATCTGCCCCACCCAGCCCACCCCAGTTGGCAGAGGTCACTCCAAAGCAACGCCTGACATGTCTCATTCTGCAAGCAGCCCTGACTGGAGCCAGCACCAGTCCAAGTGACACCTTCCCCAAGGGGAGGGGAGTCAGACAGCTGCCCCAGCAGTGGGCTGAAGGCAGACAACTGGTCTGACTGCAGGCCTCTCCCATCACTGAAATCCTCCAGGGGGATAACACAGGGAGAGTGCCCTGCAGTTTGGTGTGACTCAGTTCTGGCCAAACAGGCTGAGGATAAGCATATGATCTGATCCAACTCAAGGCCAAGGTGGCCGCAAATGGTCCACTAACATCACAAGGACAAAACCCTATCCACAACAGGCAAAGAGAACCACTGCAGACGACAGGACTAAGGAAGGTGCAGCTCAGCCACAATAGTAGGGGCACCCACGGCACACACAGGAGACACCCCTGAAACAGCCGGTTCTGGAGAACAGGGGGCACTGCACTACAGGGCACAACAGGACCTCTTCTTCTTTAGGCCACTACTTGCAAGAACAGGAGACACAGCTGACAGTCCTAACACATAAAGACAGACCCAGAAAGTGAGACAAAACAAGGGTACAGAGGAATACATCCCAAATGAAAGAACAGGACAAAAATCACAGCAAGAGTCCTAAAGGAAAGGAAGGTAATTAGTATGCCTCACAGGGAATTTAAAGTAATGGTCATAAGGATACTCACTGGACTTGAGAAGAGTGGAGGACCTCAGTGAGACCCTCAACAAAGAGATAGAAAACATAAAAGAGAGTGATTTGGGGATGAAGAACTCAATAGCTGAAATTAAAGATACACAGGAAGGAATAAAAAATAGACTGGAGGAAGCAGAAGAACAGATCGGTGACCTGGAGGACAGAGTAATGGAAAGCAATCAAGCCAAACAGAAGAAAGAAAAATAATAATAAATGAAAATAGACTCAGGGAACTCAGTGACACCATCATGTGCAATAACATTCATGTTATAAGGATTCCATATGGGATTAAAGGGGGCAGAATATTTATTTGAAAAAACAATAGCTGAACACTTCCTCAATCAGAGGAAGAAAACAAAAATCCAGATCCAGGAGACAAAGAGAAGCCCCAACAAACTCAACTCAAGGAGGTCCATACCAAGACACATAGTGATTAAAGTGGAAAAAAAAAAAAAAGCGATGAAGAGAAAAATTTACAAGCAGCATGTGGAAAGAAAACAGTTACACACAAGGAAAACCCCATAAGGATATCAGCTGATATTTAGCAGAGACTTTCCAACAGAAGGGAGTGGCATGATACATTGAAAGTGCTGAAAGAAAAAAAATTTGCAACCAAGAATACTCTATCCACCAAGGTTATCATTCAGAATAGGAGAGATAAAGAGATTCTCAAACAAACAAAACTTTAAGGAGTTTATCACCACTAAACCAGCCTCACAAGACATGCTAAGGGGGATTCTTTGAGTGGAAAGAAAAGGCTATAATCAGGAATAACAAATTAGGAAAGAAAGAAATCTCACAGTTACATACAAATATAATAACATACAAATATATGTAGATTAATCACTTATAAAACGAGTATGGAGGTTAAAGCACAAAAGTAGTAGAATCAATTATACCCATAAAAATCAGTCAAGGGATTCACAAAATAAAAGGATGTAAAGTATGATATCATTACATAAAATGTGTATAGGTGGAGTAGAAATTTAGTTTTTTTAGAATAGGTTCAAACTTAAGTGACCATCAACTTAGTATAGACTACTGTATACACAGGATGTTATTTACATATGCCTAATGGTAATCACAAATCAAAAATCAGTAACAGATATGCAAAAAACAAAGACAGAGGAATCCAAGTATATTGAGAAGACAGGAACATAAAAGACCACAAAACAAATAACAAAATGGCAATAAGTACATACCTGTCAATGATTACTTTGAATATAAATGGAATATTCCAATCAAAAGACTTAGGGTGAAAGAACGCATAAAAAAGCAAAACCCATCCATACGCTGCCTACAAGACACTCACCTCAGACCCAAGACACATGCAGACTGAAAGAGAAGGGAGGGAAAGTGAGGGGATTATACAAAAAAAAAGAAAGAAATCTGGGGTTGGGGCTCATGGGTGGCTCAGCTGGTTAAGTGTCTGACTCTTGGTTTCAGCTCAGGTCATGATCTCATGGTTCTTGAGAATGAGCCCCATGTGCTGTCAGGACAGAGCCTACTTGAGATTTTCTCTCTCTCCCTTTCTCTCTGCTCCTCCCCTGTTCTTACTCTCTCTCAAAAATAAATAAATAAACATTAAAAAAAGAAAGCTGTAGTAGCCATATTTATATTGGACAAAATAGACTTTGAAACAGAGACAGTAACAAGAATCAAAATAAGACACTATCTAATGATAAAGGGGACAATCTAACACGAGGATACAACAATTGTACATAATTATGCACCCAACATAGAAGCACCTAATACGTAAAGCAACTATTAGCAGACATAAAGGATGAAACTGAAAACAATACCATAATAATAGGAAATTTTAACATGGCACTACATCAATGGACAGATCATCCAGGCAGATAATCAATAAGGAAACACTGGTTTTGAGTGACACATTGGATTAGACGGACCTAACAGATAGATTCAGAACAGTCCCTCCTAAAACAGTGCACTACACATCTTTTTTCAAGTGCACGTGGAACATTCTCCAGAGTAGATCACATGTTAGGCCACAAAATAACTCTCAATAGGTTTAAAAGAAGATTGAAATCATACCCATCTTTTCCAATGACAACAGTATGAAACTGAAAATAAATCACAAGAGAAAATCTGGAAAGAACACAAATATATGGAGGTTAAATAACATGCTACTAAGCCATGAATGGGTCAACCACAAAATCAAAGAACAAATCAAAAAATACGTGGCGGCAAATGAAAATGAAAACACAATGATCCAAAATAGCTGGGATTCAGCAAAACCTGTTCTAAGAGGAAAGATTATAACAATGCAGTCCTACCTCGGGAAATAATAAAAATGGACCAAAGCCATAGAATGAAGGAAATAATAAATATCAGAGAAGAAATTAGTGAAATAGAAACTAAAAAAAATAGAACAGATAAATGAAACCACAAAATTGATAAAGCTTTAGCTTGATTCATCAAAAAAGAAGAGAGAGTACTCAAATAAAATAAAAAATTAAGGAGGAGAAATAGCAACAAGCACCATAGAAATACAAAGAATTGTAAGAGAGTATTATGAAAATTATTTGCCAAGAAACTGGACAACCTAGAATAAATGGATAGATTCCTAGAAACACATAACCTTCCAAAACTGAGTCAAGAAGAACTAGAAAATTTGAATACACTGATTACTAGCAACGAAATTGAATCAATAATCAAAAAACTCCCAAAAACCAAACTCTAGGACCAGAAAGCTTCACAGGTGAATTCTATCAAACATTTAAAGAAGAGTTAATAACTTTTCTTTCTCAAACTATTCAACAAATAGAAGAGGAAAGAAAGTTCCAAATTCATTCTATGAAGCCAACATTACCCTGATACCAAAACCAGACAAAGACACTACAAAAAAGAGAACTACAGGCTAATATCTCTGATTAAAAAAAAAAAAATCCTTAACAAAATATTAGCAAACTGAATCTAGCAATACATTCAAAAACTTGTTAACCGCAATCAGGTGGGATTTATCCCAGGGATGCAAGTGTGGTTCAGTATTCACAATTAATCAATGTGAGACACCACATTAATAAAAGGATAAAAAAACATACGACCATTTCAATAGATGCAGAAAAAGCTTTTGACAGAGTACAGCATTCATTTATGATAAAAACTCTCTATAAAGTAGGGTTAGAGGGAACATACATCAACATAAGAAGGGCCATACATGAAAAACCCACAGCTAAAAATCACACTCAATGGTGAAAAACTGAGAGCTCTTTCCTTAAGATCAGGAACAAGATAAGTTTGTCCATTGTCACCACTTTTATTCAACATAGTACTCGAAGTCCTAGCCACAACAATTAGACAAGGAAAAAAAGGCATCCACACTGGTAAGGAAGAAGTAAAATTTTCACTATTTACAGATGCCATGATACTATCCATAGAAAACCCTAAAGATTCCACCAAAAAAACTACTAGAACTGATCAATTAATTCAGTAAAGTCACAAAGTACAAAAGTCATACATTAAAATTTGTTGTATTTCTATACACTAATAATGGAGTAGTGGAAAGAGAAGTTAAGAAGACAATCCCATTTATAATGGTGCCAAAAAGAATAATATACCTAGAAATAAATTTAACCAAGGATGTGAAAGACCTGTACTCTGAAAACTATGACTGATGAAAGAAATTGAAGATGACACAAACAATGGAAAGATATTCCATGCTCATGAAATGAAAGGACCGATATTGTTAAAATGTCCATATTACCCAAAGCAACCTATAGACTTAATGGAATCCCTGTCAAATACCAAAAGCATTCTTCACAGATATAGAACAAATAATCCTAAAATTTGTACGGAACCACAAAAAGAAAAGTCAAATGACCAAAGCAATCTTGAAAAAGAACAAAATCACCATTTGGATCTCAAGATATACTGCAAATCTATAGTAATCCTAACAGTGTGGTACTGGAACAAAAATAGACACAAAGATTGATGAAACAGAATAGAGACCCCAGAAATAAACTCATGATTTTATGGTCAATTAGTCTTCAAGAAAGGAGACAAGAATATACAATGGAGATATGACTTCAACAAACTGAGCTGAACCTGGACCGCTTTCTTACACCACACACAAAAATAAACTCAAATTGGATTAAAGATCTAAATGTGAGACCTGAAACCATAAGACTCCTAGAATAATACATAGGCAGTAATCTCTTTGACTTCAGCCATAGAAACATTTTTCTCAATATATCTCCTTTGCCAAGGGAAACAAAAGCAATATTAAACTGTTGGGACTAGACCAAATTAAAAAGCCTCTGCATAGCAAAGAAAACTACCAATAAACCAAAAAGTCAACCTACACAATGGGAGAAGATATTTGCAAATGATATATCCAATAATAGGTTGATATCCAAAATATATAAAGAACTTCTACAACTCAATACTAAAAACCCCCGAATAATCCAATTAATTCAGAGGATCTGAATATTTTTTCCAGAGAAGACATACAGATGGAAAACAGACACATGAAAAGATGTTTAATATCTAGTCATCAGGGAAGTGCAAGTTAAAAACACAAATTAAGGTATCACTTTATACCTATCAAGAGGCTAAAATCAAAAATAAGAAATAACAAGCGTTGGAAAGGATGTGAAGAAAGAGAACCCTTGTGCACCATGGGTAGGAATATAAATGGTGCAGCCGCTCTGGAAAACAGTATGGAATTTCCTCAAAAAATTAAAAATAAAACTACCCTATGACCCAGTAATTCTACTACTGGGTATTTACCCAGATAAAGTGAAAACATTAATTTGAAAATATGTATGCACCCCTATGGCTATTATAAATTTATAATATATTTATATTGTATTCACATACAAATAAATAATGGAATATTACTCAGCCATAAAAAATAATGAGATCTTGCCATTTGCAGGCACATGGATGAAACTAAAGAGTATAATACTAAGTGAAATAAGGCAGTCAGACAAAGGCAAATACCATATGATTTCACTCATATGTGGAATTTAAGAAACAAAATAAACAAGCAAAGGAAAAAAGAAACAAACAAAAAACAGACTCTTAAATAAGAGAACAAGCTGACGGTTACCAGAGGGGTGGGGAGTGGGGAGATGGGTGAAACAGGTGAAGAGGGATTAAGAGCATTCTCACCTTGATGAGCACTGAGAAATGTGTAGAATTCTTGAATCACTATAGTGTACAACTGAAATTAATATAACACTGTGTGTTAATTGTAATTAAATTTTGGAAAAAGCCCAGACACAGAAGGTCACATATGACACGATCTCATTTACATGCAATGGCCAGAATAGGCAAATGTATAGAGCCAGAAAGTAAATTAGTGCTCACCAGGGCTGATGGGAAAGGAGTTAGTGATTGCTAACAGGTACAGGGTTTCTTTTGGGGGTGATATAACTGTCTTGGAATTTGATGGTAGAGATGATTGTACAACTTTGTAAATATTATAAAAACCACTGAATCGAACCTTTTAAGAATGCATTCTTTGGTATATGAATCATATTTCAATTGAAAATACATAATAAAAAATCTAAACAAAACAAACAAACACGCCCAGAAACCTCTCAGCCGGCCAAATTTGGTCAGCAGTCCAGAGATTGTCAACCCTTGCCCTATTGTCAACAGGGGGCACATGGGGGTGGATCTTAGAGCCTTTAGAAAATGCTGACGCTAGACCCTCCCCTCTATGACACTGATTCGGTTGGTGTGGGGTAGTGCCTGTGTGCTCTCTCCAAGTGATTCTGGTATGCAGCCATGACAGAGAAACACGACTGGTCAAGAGCAGTGTTTCTACCCCAGGTGTAGCCCAGATCTTTTGTAAATCACTGTGGTAGGTAGAATAATGGCCCACCAAAGATGCCCAAGTCTGAATCCCAGGAACCTGTGAATATGTCCCTTACATGGCAAAAGGAACTTTGCAAATGTGATTAAGGAAAACCTTCTTGGATTGTGTGTGGGCACAAGCTGACCTCACAGGTCCCTAAAAGCAGAGAGCCTCTCGTGGCTGTGGTCAGGACGTGAATAGAGAAGAGACAGCAGTTTGGCTGTCTGGATGATAGAGAAAGGAGGCCATGAACCAAGGAATGTGTGTGGCTTCTAGAAGCTGGGAAAAGCAAGGAGACAGGTTCTCGCTGAGTCTCCAGAAACAAGCTGGTGGACCTTGATTTTAACCCGCGTTGAACTTCTAATCTACCAGACCTCAATGTAAGCTTCTGTTGGTACAAGTCAAAATAACATAGAGTTTCAGATAATGCTTCTTCTTCTTTTTTAGTATAAATATGCTGCATGTAATATTTGGAATGTATTTAGACTAAATATTTATATGTTGTTTATCTTTAATTTGAATTAAATTGAATCACCTGTATTTTATCCAGTGACCTCACTAGTGTGTTTATCAAAAAATAATTTTTCAACCAAAAAGTTAATGTTTCTAGAGTACGAGTTGATAATAAGCCTTGTTGAATCTTATAATGATGCACATAAAATACACATATGAACAATATAATTAATTAGCCATTCTTTCGGTGCTATGGAAAACCTTGTCATAGCTTGCTTAAGTGATCGATTTGAAAAACTGAATCCCCAGCTAAGATTTAGTTTTGAAAATGTTTTCCTGAATATAGATACTTCTAACTTCAAAATTTTAGGAAAAACACTTCACTTTTTATCATAAATACTAATTAAAATACTTGGCAGATAATATATTAAGTTACTCTATACCACTGAGACTTCTTACATACTGAACATTCACTTTTGCCAACACAAAACTCCAAATGAGACAGGGTAATTAATCACTAACTTCATTAATGTAAATTCAGCTTTGCACTTTATTTCTCAAAAACTTAATTAAGAGAGTGAAAAAAATTAAAGTAATATATAATGTAAATGTGGTTTCTCTCAGGAGATTTAAGCCACTGCAATCTTTTTACCTTAGGGAAATGGGTGATGGAATTTTACAAGTGAGGATATAAATCAATAGCCTTGTCACTGCTCTGAAAGACTACTATACTAATGACAGTAATTATTTTTAAAGGACTGTTTTGAAATGTGTGGAATTGAGCCTTAAAAATTAAGCTGTCTCTTTATAAATGTGCTCTCCCTCATCTAAGAGAATGAAGTGACTTCTCCAACCTCGTCAGCAGTGATGTGTCTGTACTGATTCATCCCTGCAGACCGTCCAGGGTCTCCTCTGATGAACAGCACGCAGGAGACACCGACTTGTTGGGGGTAGCTACATATGTTGCAATGCCGCCTGATAAATAAAATGAGGTGCCCCAGACCCGAATCCCTGGAGAATCATAAGATTTCTTTCAGCTCACAGATTCATCAATTTCTTCTAGGGGGTCAGGAGTCTTATTTTATACTGTAGATTTAGCAGGTAAATTGAAATAGGGACACACGGATGTGCTGATCTCGTGATTCCAGGCATAAAGTCAATCCAAACCGGTTGCACATTTTCAAGCTTGGAGATGCAGCTTTTCTCTGCTTTGAGTTGTATACCTGTTCCTGAAGGCTGCTTCCTATCTCGCACTTGCCTTGCAAATTTGGCAGTGGCTCTTGGTCCAAAGCAACAATATTTTCTCTTGTCACTTGGTGTGGTCTGAAGTGTGCTCCTGAAAACTCATTTCTAGTAAGGACACAAATGTATCTCCTATGTGGTCTTGCTGCAGAGCCTCAAATACTCTCATCGCAATTTCATCCTATAGTTTAAGGCAGGGCTGGTAAATTGTTTCTACAACAGGTGAATTAGTATATTTTTTTCGGATTTGTGGGTATAAGGTATCAGTTACAACTACTCAACTCTGTCATTGTAGAACTGAATATATAACTGTGGCAGAGAATGGCTGTGGTTGTGTCGCAATTAATTTTATTTACAGATATAGGCAATGAGACAGATTTGACTGTATGCTGTCTATCTCAGTATAAAGTATTACCTCTTTAGAAGATCTTGGTAAATTTCAAGCCCTTTGGTAAGGAACTATATTAAGCCATGACCTGTCTTCCACAATTTATTGTGAATTTTATTAAATTTTCAGCCAATTGTCTGAAGACTGAAAAAATGCAGGATATTTTTGACAGAGGAAAAAAATAAGTTCGAGGACAAGGCCATATTCTACAAAATGTGTTCCTATAGAATGCTAATCATGTAGGACATTAACAAACATAATACAAGGGTCAATTATAATTGTAAAGCTGTGATTTTTAGAAGTCAGCTTTCTGTACTCTAAGATTTATCAGTCTTTAATATGCTAATATATATCATAGAGCTCCAAGATTGGATTATGATATAGATTTTTGCAAAATAGTACCTTAATTTTGCAGTGTACCTGCAACCCTTAAAAATATTGATCATTAGCACAAAAACATAGTTCGTGTGGGCCACCATGCTTAGGATATACTTAGGTAGCCATGGAGGTGTAAAGGTTTAAGATCCAGAAGAACCAAAATATCTATCTAGAAAGCAGATAACAAACCATTCTTTCACCGCAGAGTGAAATTCTGTGCTTTCAAGAGCTATGATATTTTGAGCAATGAAGATAAAAACGTCATAGAGATATTTATTGTATGGTTGTTGAATGGGAATTGATTTGCAAAAATAGTTTGTATTTAGTCAGAAAAATTTAGTGTCAGATGCTCATGAAATTGGACGCAGATTGAAAGAAAGCGTATCTTCAAAGAGCCATTAAATAATAAATTACACATATTAGTCCTCCCTTTATCCTCAGGGGCTACGTTCTAAGACCTTCACGGAGGTCTGAAACCACAGAGAGTGACGAATCTTGTATATGCTATGTTCTTTTCCTGATACATACACACCCGAGATAAAGTTTACTTTATAAATTAGGCACAGTAAGGGATGAACGACAACATTAATAAAATAGAACCATTATAACCGCCTCCTGTAATAAAAGTCACGTGAATGTGGTCTCTCTCAGAATATCTTGTATACTCACCCTTCTCGTGATGATGTGAAATAATGAAACTCCTGCGTGATGAGATGAACTGAGGTGAGTGTCGCAGGCGTGTGACTGAGCGTTAGGCTATCACTGACCTTCGCCAGAGGTGAATGACGTGGATGGCGTCACGTGATGCGAGGCTGCCCTTCTGATGATGTGTCAGGAGGAACATCACCTGCTTCTAGACCCGAGCAAGGTTGACCCCAGGTAACTGAAACCACAGAAAACAAAACTGCAGGTAAGGGAGGACTACTGGAATACGAACACTTATGCTTGATTAGAAATATGCTGTTCATATATCGTACAAGAAAATCTTCCCTCTTTGTCAATATTCTGGTGTCTGTTATTCTGGAAAGACTCTTTGCCTTGATACTCCCTGAGCAGGAGAATGAACCCACGGTTGAATGAGAAACAAGTACTTTGCTGCATTAATATCAGAATAACGTTTCTTTTCCTAAATCCCTTTCTAATATTTCTAGAGAAATTCCACTGCACAGGTAAACATATCAGGCCAGCTCTATAAATATAATGCCTCGTGAAGAGGAAAGGCATACAATAACACTCAGTTCTAGTATGTTTGCCATGACGAAAATTACGGCCGTGCAAAGGAGAAAATTGTGATAGGCATTCATACTTTGGAATGATCATTTCCAAAAAGCTATAAATATACAACGGAATTCTGAAAATTACCTTTGGAAAATTTGAGTTACATCATGCTAACTTTAAGTATTTATTTATCTGCCTGTACATTTTTAAAATTTTCAATGAAATGTTTATAATACTGATAAGAAAAAGCTTACTGTTGCCCTGCTCCCACACTTTTTTCACTCCTTTTTGCATTTGGAGTTTTGTAGGCATTGAATGAGGCTTGGGATTTGGAACCGAGCACATTCTTCTTCTAAGTCTTCTTGGGGGTTTCAGGGGCCTTTCACATTATCTGTGATCGTCAGACATGCTTGATAAAGACTAATTCTTCAGCAGCGTGTCACAAACTCCAAAATTACCTCTCACCGCTTCTTGCCTTCCACTGACTCGTGTAATTATTTATTCTGTTTTCTAGGTCTGCCGAGGAAAATAATCTAATTCCTACCAAAGTATATAAACCAATGTTAATTTCTCCATGGATACATATTCATTTAAAAAGTTATGCAAGGGCGGGGTGGGGGGGCACTAGAGTGTCTCAGTCAGTTGAATGTCAGACTCTTAATTTCGGCTCAGGTCGTGATCCCAGGGTCGTGGGATCCAGCCCCACTTCAGGCTCTGTGCCGAGCATGGATCCTGCTTGAGATTCTCTCTCCCTCTCCCTCTGATCCTCTCCCCTACTGGTGCTCTCTCTTCCTCTCTTGAATAAATAAATAAACAAACAAACAAATAAATAAGCTATGCAATAGTAACTTATCTAAGTCCCTAGTCCCACTTTCATTCAGTGCGGTGTAGAACTCCTGATGTCTTTTTTGAAACGAGTAGTCCGCATATTCAACCATAGAATTACAATTTCAGGGTAATGATTATAGCTGCAGAGACATTGTTTTTGCTGGACCTATTCATTTTTGAAAGGAAGAAGTCCAGGTGTACAGAGCAGAAGTCTAGAGGCCATTAAAAAACTTGTTGCTACAGTTTAGGCAGCCCAGTGTCGGCAACGGGCTACATAACGCTTGATAGATTCCCTCCTATGTATTCTGTGTTTTAAAAAAGTATTTTACATTTCGTTTTCTAATGTCCTGATGTTAATATAGAAAAATACACTGTATTTTTTAGGTTGACCCAGCATCTTGCAATATTGCTAAATTGCCTTTTTTCATTCTAATACACTGTTTATAAATTCTTTGATGTATTTTGCATATGCAATGATGTTGACCTGCAAATAATGACAGTTTCAGTTTTTTCTTTGAATCGTTATAACTGATATGTCTTTGTCTTGCCTCGGTGCTCCAGCATTAACACGTCCATATCATTGTTGGAGAGAAGTGCAGATGATCGACGTGCTTCTTTTCTGACTTGAGAGGAAAGTATTCAGTATTTCACCATTCAGAATGGTTTTGGCTGTACTTTTTATTATGAATGTGCTCTCTCAGATTAAGGAAGTTCTCTTCATCCTTGCTGGTTTGTTGGGAGTTTTTATCATGGGAGCATGGTGAATTTTGTCAAATTAATCCATTGAGATGATCCCAGGGTCTCCCTCTTTTATTTAACCAATGTGATAAATTACATGAAATGTTTTTCAAATGTTAATTCAACTTTACACTTCCGGAATGAATTCTAGAATCATGACGTGTTTTCCTTTCTGTATGCCATTTTAATTTGCCAACGCTTAATTTAGATGTTTGTTTGCATCTACACACGGATGAAAGGCACTGCTTTACCATTCTGTTTTCCTGCAATGTCCATTTCAGACTGTGACGTCCAGGCACTGCCGGTCTCATGACATGAGTGTGGTACTTTTTTCTCCATTCTCTGTGTTTGATATATTGTATCTTCCTTAGATGATTGATTGTATTCATCAATGAAATCATCTTGTCCTGGAGTTTTCTCTGTGGGGTTCTGTTTCATTTTGTTTTGTCTTGTCCTAGCCTTTTTTTAAAGTAGTTTACAAAATGAACCTTTAAACCAGTCCACTACCAAACAAGCTACAGGTGTTGATTTGAATGCTAAGAAACAATGCTTTAGTAGCGTGCTTCTAATGTGAATTCAAGTCCATATTAATTAAATTTTCAGATAGTTACCATAGGAACGCAGGAAAAAGGAACCTTGTGTCTTTGTCTTTCATATGCCTGCATTTATATCAAGCTTACTCTTCTAAAGGCATTGCAAAACTATCAAGAATTAATTTAAGAGATCTCTATACATACCCCAAACTCATGTTAAATTTCCGTTAACAACTATAAAAAAATGGTATCTATAAACACTACCGGAAATTCTGATATCGTTTCCCTCTACTTAAGATGACAGTTTGATTTTTATTTTGTGTGCCTGTAGCCGTCACGGCCCCAAGCATGACAGAGGCGGCCTCTGGACCATCAACTCTGTTCATATCAGCTTTGTTTTCTTTTGTCTTTTGTATTGTATGTATGTTTGCATCTCTGTACTTTCAACCAACTAAGGTCTTGATATTTAAAATTTGCCTAGTATAAACTGTATACAGTAATTTCTTGGTATTTTCTTATCCAATTTTACACTTTGTTTCCTTCAATACACGGTAAACATTTAGGAAAGAATGGCTTAAGGTAGCCTCTCGGTCTAAAAGTGCATAAACTTTCATAAAGGGACAAGTTCAGTAACATTCTCAAAACTGGAATGGCATAAAGTTCAAACACGAATCAAAGAATAGAACTCGAAAGATATTTTGGATCATTTCCACGGCTATGCTTTTATAACAAAGCAGACAAAATTGTAATGAAAGTTTGGAGGAACAGACAAATGCTTTTATTCTGTCTTTCCCGGAGCAATCATTTAACAGCCAAGCTTTGAAGTAGATGCGTTATAAAGCATTTATATTTAAAAAGAAAAAAGAAAAATATGTAGGGTGCGATTTCTTTCTAATTGCAGTAGATTTCTCTTATAAAACTGTCAGACCACACAAGATAAACTTAAAAGTCGAATGAGCTCCACATATAAATTTGAGTTGAAGGCAGTGATTTTCCTACCTAGTTTTAATACATAATAAACAAGTGGGCAATAAAATCTTCAAAGGTGATTTCTAAAGGAATGATTTGCTTTGAATTATGATAATAATGAACACGGCCTTCATTCGCCTCCAGTAAACCCAGAGGCAAAAGTTACTAACACACAGCGATTTGCGAATATCCCTGGCAGGCAAAAAACGACGTGTCATAGCTGCTCACCTGTCACACACAGAGTACCTCCGAAAATGGCACATCAGTGGTGAGGGGAGGTGGTGAGATGAGGCAGGGAGTCCGGAAGGTGGGGCACGGGACCCTCATCACACTTCTCCGTGTCTCCTGACTGGCTCAATGCCAACATCGGATCTGATCATTTCTGCGCTCTCTTCTGGTACGAATAAGCTAACACGTGATGTCTTTAGGAAGTGCTCAGGCTTTGTATTCAAGCATGCAAAAAAAATATAAATGTAACTTCAAAGTTTCCTGTATCAAGCTGAATATTTTATGCCTACTGTGTTTGATGGGACTACCTAGGTGGAGTCCAGGTGAAAACGTGTTCAGGTTAAGTTTCAACGCACTTTGGGAAGGGTTTTCTCCCCCCTCCCTCTCTGTTGCTTGTGTGGCATCTCTCTTGTCGTAAGGTTCGCTGTGTTGTCCGAGCATCCGGCGGCCCCTGTCAGGGGTCACCTGCCAAGGGACGAACGTTCTCCGAGCTGGACCTCGCCGTGGGCACCGTTCACACTGCTACCCTCTTGTAACAGACCTACAGTGTGTTCCCTCTAATGTAAACAGCTGTAAACTTTGGCTCTCCCCTCACGCTCTTCTAGAAACAGGAGAGACTTGCCAGCTCCTTGGTTCATCTCAACTCCCGTCGCTTCCGTGTGGCACTCCGTGGATGTCCACACAGCGGCTGGGGAAGGCCCCGGTCGGCCTCTCTGTCCTGTCTGGAGGCCCTGCTGTGTCCCTCACCACACATCCTCCCAGAGGGCGGGATGAAGACTTTCTTCACAGAGAGACACCTCAGGGTCCTACTTCGTCACGTGGCCTCCTACTTATAGTCTTATTTCTTCACTCTCCTTGGGCTTATATGATTTTTATTTAATTCCAGATGCCTGTGCTTGAGAGGGAGGAAGGTCAAATAAGTCAGATCAGATATTCGTCTCTTCCAAATTATTGAGATGGAGCTTTAGCCTTCCGTGCTCAGACTTTGACACGCATTTTATTTTCCTTCAGAACTATTGCCATACTCCTCAAAATTCTGTTTCGTACCTTTCGCCTGTTTCTTTGCTGCTCTTCCTTGAGGGACTGAAGGTGGCCGGTTGGATTCGGTTTTGGGACTTGAGGAAAACAAAACCCACAGAGAGAAAACAAGTCGAAATGTGCCCAGTGAGAGTCGCCACCCTCTCTCCTCCCACAACCCACAATGGCTGCCCTTCACCTCCATTTTCTAAAGTAAGATACTTTTGGCCAGTGAACATCACTGAGCCTGGTACGGCACATAAGGTTGCTGGAAGTGGAGTGTTGTGTGTAGTTTTTAAGAATAGAAGGGCTGAGAAATTCCGAGGACACTTCGCTCTCTCCATGGAGTACAACAGTTCCTATCTGTGGCCCTGAAAGTAAGCAGAGAGATGGAAACGGCGTGGATTAATTTATATTCAACTTCTTGAAATAGGCTTGCCATAGATTTGTTGTTTAGGAAAACATAATAATGATTTGGGCCTAAAACTTTAACTCTCAATAAACAATGTCAAAAATAACTCATAACAACTCTTTATAACCCAGATGTTTACCGATAAATCTATTCATAAGTCTACAAATACTAAATATTGCTGAAGCCCAAACCCAAAGCAGCATCAGAGACAGAAAATACTGCAGTCAAAGGCGGGGGGGGGCTCATACAAAGGGGAAAAAATGTTGTTAAATCACAGCATAGGCTATCAACAATTTATAGACCGTCAAATACAGCAAGTCTGTGAAGTTATTTGATCATTAGAAAGATTTTAATATAGGACAAAGTCCCATCCTGCTTTGTGATTGCATTTTTGCCTTATTATGTTTCATTGTGTTGGTTCGTTAGCAGTGCTATGAGATGGTTATCCTCTAAAGAGATAATCTTTGGCCAATGACTGAGAATTAGAAATGATTGGAAATACAACGTAATAGAATAAACAAATTTATCATCGGGGGACTGGAGTGGAATTTGGTTTTCTGCCAATAAGTCTTCATTTCTTGTCATAACTGATCTGCTAGAAGCTCTCAGAACATCATCCAAACCCTTCTGAAGACAGCCCTGTATGCATGGTCATTATCACTCAGAGACATGATTGATTTAACTTGTTATCAGATTACAACGAACGAGTTAAATGAGGTATACACGAATACTAAACCGAGTTAATTTTGTTATATTTGAAACAGAAGAAATAAAAACAGCATGAATATGCTCTTGTTATAAACAGGAACAATACACTTTATAAATTGCTGTAATTTAAATGTTTTTCAAATGATAATTTTCCATTTCTGAAATACCGAAAAATAAGATGGTTTCCATTTGCTTTCTCAATACTTTAAATAAAAACAAGTGGAATGATTGAAAGAGAACAGATCCCAAGAGTGCGTGTCTGTGTGTATGTTTGCTAACCTATCCAATCTGTCTTACTTCAGGCCCGCAGACGAACTTCCATTTTCATAAATCAAGGCCAAGATTTGCCCCACTTTTTCTTTTTCCTTTGTAAGTATTTTTTAAGTATTAACATGATACATGGTTTGTATATAAGGTTTGAAAAATAAATATAAACCTCTAAATTCAAAGTTGATTAGAATTACATACAGTTAAATATTTAGTTCATTAGTCTGACTAGTCACGCTGCAAAGGTTCGGGGAGGTATGTGTGACTTTGGCTACTGTAATGATCCGTGCAGATACAGAATATTCCATCATCGCTCAAAGTTCAATTGGACAGGGCTACTTTAAATAATTTGGAACTTTTTTATGGCTACAAAGTATCCCACCTTGTTGGGTACAGTAATGACTTAATACTCCTACATTGTTTTATATTTGCCCTGCTTACAAGGTGACTTCTTTCTTTTGGTTGCTGTCGTGGTTGTTATTATTAGAAACAATGCTATAATGAATTACACATAACTTTTTCACATGTTTATTTTGGAAATATTCATACACTTACAATTTTTTTCCTCAGTGGTCATAACTAAAGCTCGTAGGGCAGAATCATTGCTAGAGAACAGCACATGAGAAAACTACACCTTTAGGTGTGGGGGAAGATTATTTTGAGTTACTTTGAATTTTAAATCGATGTTGTGGGAGATTTTTAAACCATTATACACTGGCGTTTTTAAACTCTTTGGGGCTTAAGGTAACTATAAATTCCCAGTTTATTAAGTACTAAGGGAACTAACAAGATTTGAATCGTTTCAGGCTTGTGGCTTCATGCACTATGGATCTTAGAGACAGAAAAAAATCCCAAATAACCAACTTTTGTCCGGATAATTGTTCTGAATAAATCAGGGCAAAATCTAGAGTTATGGCCACTAACAAATCTTTTCAAGAGGAAACACAATCACTCCACTGTTACTCCAAAGCACATGCTTCACATAGGAAAGATTGTCGATGTTTTTGGAGGCCTCCAATATTCAATTTTATGATCTGTACATCGGTTCCATGGGCATTTGTTACATAATTACAAATTAAACTGCACATTTATGCCCAGGTACGCAAAATAAAACAAAATTAAATTGCTGTGAGGTACCATTAAAATTATTATTGTAAAATTAATGACAACAAAGCCTCAAACCACAAGGCTGACACAACACTCTGATAGATATGTTGTTTACAGACCTCAAGGATTTTCCTCTTCAATTATCTGCTGAGGTGCGGATCAGCTAAGTTTACAATGCCTGAGGGAACAATGGCATTTTATCGGCACGTATGGAGAGGTGAAGAAGTGGACCTGAAGAGCATTTTTCAAAGACTCTAAGACTCAAGGAAACTCCCTTGTGAGGAGGCTTTAGCCTTTTTTGCCAGGATTTTCCAGAGACCCTGATTCTGAGAGAAGGAGTTGAATATGTCAATCAAGCTTTTCCTAAACGTAACGAAAGTCGAATACGCAGAAAACACAGTAGTCTCCTAAACTAAGGGACTGTTGGTCATGTGACACAAATGACACCGTTGTAATCCTGCTGATCCAAGTCCTCCACAGGAGTCGTGTTTACCTGGAAAGTTGTGAACTCAGATTAAGAAGCTAACACCAGCACACTTTCATATTGTATCTCATACGATTTTCAAAGCACTTTCACATGACGATAGAATTAATTTTTGACTAAATGTCAGACTTAGAGCCAAGAGAAGTGGGGATTGGGGAGGGGAATGCGTCTTGTGGGCAGCCCCAGGTCTCCTCGCCGCGAGCCCAAAGCTCACACTTACCCGTGATGTTAAGAATATAAAATCAGACAATGACTTACAATTCCATCTCCTTCAACTTCCGTGATTTTGATTTGGGCGACCATGTTAGTCATCCTCAGTCTTCTTACCTTCAAAGGGAATTAACCTGGTTAATACTTACATCATGTTGTAAATGCATGCCAAACTTTAGTGCAGATTTTATTCGGTGTATCTTTCTTGTAGTATGACTACGACATTAATTTTTATCTTTAATTTTGGAATTCACATCTGCCTCTGTCAAATTTTCATCGTTGATATCTTTTTACTTTTTTTTTTTTCATCTGGGGATATTTTATTCATTTATTCATTCGCACCACAAATCCCCACGAGTATTTATTATGTGAGGGGAGGAATGTGAGACCCTGGAGATACCACAGTGAACCCCAAGGACAGGCTTCCACACCCTCCGGCCCGCAGACCTGTGCATGGCCTGTTAGATGCAAGGAGCAGAATGTTGTGTTTGTAAGGTGCTGGTGTCCAGGCGTTCTCTGACCTGTAACTGAACATAATCCATTATTTCTCATGCTCCTCAGGGTTCTTGCTAAGGTATTTACTTTGCCAGTGTTTTTTTTTTTTTCCAGTAAGGGGTTCTTGCTGGTAAACTCTTTGGCTCTTACATATTTTAAAATGTATTTGTTTTAACCCTGCTCTTTACAGCAAGTCTGGCTGGCCAGCGAATTTCATGTGGCCAGAAGTTTTCCTTCAGCATCTTGAGACTATGATGCCATCGACCTTCTGATGCCTATTGTTAATGGAAACTCCACTGTCGAGCTGTCATTTCCTTGTATGCAATCCACCTTCTATCTTTTGTCAGCTGTACTTTCCTTTCTTGCCTCCTGTTGTACAGTTAGGCTGCAGTGTTTCTAGGTTGAGAGTTATTTTTATTTTCTTGCTGATCATTCAGGGAGGTTTTTAACTCAAGAGTTCATTCATTTCATTTCTGGAAAATTGTCAGTCATTTTATTCTCAAATGTCATCTCTTTTCCATTCTCTCTCATTTCTTCTACAACTTCCACTGGGTGTATTTCTGAACTTCTCAATCTACTGCCCATGGCCTTTAACTTATTTCATAATTTCCTTCTTTGTCTTACTGTACTATGATCCAGAAACTTCTCCCTTGGTGCTACCTTTCAACTCATTAACCCTCTCTTAAGATATTTCCAGTATACCATTGAGATAATCTATTGAGGGTTACTGTGATTATTATTTTACTTTCAATAATTATATTTTTCAGTTTCAAGATTTCCTGTTTGGTCTTTTTGAAACCTTTCTGTTCTAGTTTCATAAATGCTACTTCCCTCCAGATGTTTTTGAGCAGTTAACATATTACTTTTAAGTTCTCAGATGGATCTCTACATCCTCAGGGGTAAATTCTTCCAGTTGTTGAATTTACCAACTATTTTTATGATCGTATACTTATTCCCTGCTTCTTATGCTTAAATTATTTTTTAAAGAGCTATTCTTGCTCGGTGGTTCTCCTTTATTCATACCCTTACTTTTCACATGATCTATATTTTGCCTCAGCCTTGGCCCAGATGGGTTTCACACATCCAAACCTGGTCTTATACAATCACATAAATTTGAATCTTTTTCTCCATATTAATGGTTTAATTTTGGACCCTACATGAGTATGGTATAGACTCAGTGCCTAAGTTTCATGGTTACTTTGTCTCTTTACTTTTCACATATAAATTCAATGCCCTCAAAAGCAAAATCAACCCCCAAGATATTTTAATAAGTTTCATACTTTATTTAGGAAAAAGTTGTATTTTTTTGGATAATCAACTTGAGGATAAATGACTAAAATGTATTAACTAGAGGTGGGGAAGTGACGTCAGGTATCTCCCGGCTCTCCACAAATCTCTTCTCAGTGTTGTACTTTATGTCTGTGAGGGAATCCAAAGTTCTCTGCCTCTACCTCCCAATCCCCCTATAACATTTCCACCACAGATCCCTCAGATGCATGACTTGTTTTTCTGGATCAACTAGGACGTACTTAGCAATTCCGTCTTCAAATGTGAAGTTTTCTGGCGTGATCTTGTAAATGCGCAGCCCACATGCTAAGTTAGTGCCCTGAGCCTTCCCCTGTATGGGGACCCGTGATACAGAGCTGAAGTGATCGATGAGAATCTCATAAGGAAAAGTGTGTGCAGGAGGAGGAACCCCACACTGAAAGATCTGGAGAGTGTCTCCCCGGAGAGTGAGTTAGTCAATGGGCTGCAGGTAGCAATTCTGTCAGAGATTCTGGTTTTCCTCTTTTCTGATCCCCTTGTGCGTGGAAACAGCCTGGGGGTATCCTTCCCTCATATCAGTTCCACTGGTGAATGACATTCCTATGCTTCACTAGGTAAAATACTGTGAGTTTTGAGAAGATTCGATTTCTAGCTTCCCTTACTAAAATTCTCAACAAATGCTTAAAATTTTCGCAGTGAACATCTGGGTGACTCTGCTGCCATAACGTCTCTAGTCGGATCGGTGTCCCTATGGAGGGCACTGTGCTGGGATTTTCCTCTCTAATTCCTACTGAAGGGTCCAGGGGCGATCGCTACGTGTTTCCAGTTTGCTTGCTGGAGAAGCGGCACCTGACCTATAGGATGGAATGCCAAAAGGAAGGAGCCAGACTCCAAAGATGGAAACCAGAGAAGAAGCACCCCCCGTCCCTCTCAGCAACCTGATAAGACATTTTTCTGCCCAGGGTCTCCATGAAGAATCTCATCTGGGCCAGTGGAGTGCACAAGATTTTGATGCTTTTCTTAAACTGCCCTCAATTGATTGATAGCCACCAATGCATTGGCTGGTATTACATCCTGAACAGCTTCTTCCTCAGAATCTCCTTCTGTCTGTGCATATTCTAGAGTGTCAGAAAGGCTATTCCAACCCCTGCTTTGGACACCCACTTTCAAACCTATGTGTTCAGGCTTATCTTTAAGAAGCTCCTCTATCTTGTTTACTGCTGAAGGCGTCAGGGGACGGCAGCCCGGAGGGGCTGCGGCTTCCTCCTGGTCACAGCCCAGAGAGCGGCCCGGACCAGTGAAGCCAGCAGCCCAGCCATCCCGGCCTCACGGTGACTCTCTCCACGGACACAGCAGCCACATTTAAAGCTTTGTTTTGGCGTTGTTACCTTTTACCTGATTCTTATCATCACTCCCCATTTATCTTCGTGTTTTGAATAAATGACAGCAAAACAGAAAACTTTGGGGGAAAAATAATGAGTTTTCAGGGTTAGAGAAGCATAAAGGATGTAACATTGTCATACTTTGAGCAACGGAAATGGAGGCTTCCAGGCCTTCTGAACTTCTCCAGGAGGACCTACGGGCGGAAGCTGCATGACGCAGACACCTTGCCTCCGTGGAGAAGACAGTTTGAAACTGGAAGTAACGAAAAATGGAACATGACTTTTTACCGTGCCATGAATTTCTGGTCATGAAAATGGGGCCAGACGACGACCTGGTGATGGAGACATAGACAAATCAGAAGTTTAATTAGAAGTTAGGGAGGTGCCCTCTGCAGGCTCTCTCCAACACTTTCCCTCAGATTCTAGTATTTTATTATTTAATTTTTGTAAACGTTTCTTTTTGGGAGGGCAAGTGCGCATGGGATGGGCAGAGAGAGAGAGGGACGAGACAGAATCCCAAGCAGACTCCACACTGTCAGTGCAGAGCCCAGCGTGGGACTTGATCCCATGAACTGTGAGATCATGACCTGAGATGAGATCAAGAATCCAAAGCTTAACCGAATGAGCCACCCAGGTACCCCTAGTATTTTATAATTTAAATGCTTTAACAATCCTTCTGAAATTATCCAAAGTGATAAAAATGTCGTTCACCAGTAGAATTTGATTAGTTAACGTTAAGGATTTATTAACATACAAAAAATTTACTCACGGATTCGCTGGTATAGCAGAGGCACATTTCTCTTTAAACATCAACCCCACACCACCAAGTTAATGAATCCATTTGCTAAAAGACATACGAATATATATTATATACAGATGTAAGTTTTTCCTATTGTTCACATGAAAGTTGTAGAGAGTCTCTATGGAAGAAGTTTGCTTCTTGTTATATATCTGATTTGCTACAAGATAGAGCATATGATAGTCTTTTCATTTCCAACAGCTTTGTTGAAAAATTGGATTATTTTTAATACTTTGATTGTTGACTCTTGCTTTCAGAATCATATAGCCAAGAGATGGCTTTAAACAATATTCTTTCATGAGAATCTTTCATCTTTAAAGATGATGCAGTTCAGGGGCTCCTGGGTCTCAGTCTGTGAAGCATCTGACTTCAGCTCAGGTCATGATCTCATGGTTCGTGAGTTCGAGCCCCACCTCAGGCTCTGTGCTGGTGCTTATGGTCTGAAGCCTGCTTCAGATACTGTGTCTCCCTCTCTGTCTGCCCCTCCTCTCCTCACTCTCTGTCTCTCTCTCTTTCTCAAATATAAAATAAACATTAAAAAATATCTTAAAGATGATGGAATTCTGGAGTTTAGACACTACGACTTTCCCTTTCCTGGAGATACCAAGCAGTGTAACTATAACCGTGAACACAGAAGTACACTAAAATTATTAAAATTTAATAATTAAAATTAAAATTAAAAATGCATTTGAGAATGCTCAGAAAACTATTTTCCCTGTCGCTGGATAAATATTACTTACTTTACTGTCTTCAGAAATCAATTTCAAGTTTTCTTCTGAAAACTTTCTTAAGGTACTGGAAAAAATAGATTCTTGAATACAGTTTCTTTCCTCAAGCACATCTGAGTACCTAAATGCTTTTGCTCAGAAACTATATTACTTATACTTTCATTAATTTCAGCTGAATCTGAGTCATGTTGGTTCTACAACTTAATCTAAGTGTGAAAAATGGAAGAAAAAATTGAAAGAAAAAGGATATGAAATACTACTAAGAATTAATTTCCTTACCCAACCATAGTGGTTGTGATTAAACTGGCTTATCTTGTCCCTAATGTCAACTGCAGGAAATAATTTGTCAGACCACACTCTGATTATATAGTAAACAGAAAAATAATTGATGTTGAGACTAAATCTGCTTATTAGGTAGTTGACGAGTGGCAAAAATCCATATTTTCTTTGTTCAAATAGCAAGTTAAGTGGCCCAACTGTGGGTCTTGAATCACTTTCAATGAATATGTCAATTTTATCCTAGCCTCCATTGCTTTGTTCTGACTCTGTGTCCAGATACTAACACTCTTACATTGTTCTCCTTTATCTATCCCATTTGTGGTCATGTGTTTATACTAAAATACCAGTTGCGAAAAGACTCTTTCCCTTTTCCTTGTCATCAGTGACCTGACAGCTCTCACCACGGAGTGTAGACACATGCTGTGTCCATAGCAGATGATTAAACCTGGCTGACATATTTGCGCTTTGAGGAAACTTAAAATTATAAAATCACTTCCCTCCCAATCAATGAATAAATCACCTCTTCCCTTGCCTATGGCATGCCTTCTACCTACCAGAACAAAATAACCAAAAAGAAGGGAAAATTATTTTTTTTAACCATTGGATATACACCCTTTTGTTTCTTAGAACTATAGTGGATTGGCATGCAGGACATTGCATGTGGGTCATGAAACTAACAGCATAGACTGAGAAGCTTTGCCACATCTCTCTGTCACACACATATTTGTGGATGTGTATATTGTTTTACTTGACTAGATAAATGTTTGGATTTGGAATCAGAAAGTTACGTCTTTTTTTCTTTTGTTTGTTTTAGTTTAAGTCAACTTAATCTTGCTAAGGTTCAGATTTCCCACGATAGAACAAGTGTAATAATATTTTATTCACTATGTTACAAGGTTTACAACAAGATAATGTATGTAATAGGAGGTACTCCATGTCTGATAAGATTGCTTTCATCCTTTCTGATCTGGCTAAAACACACAAGTCTTTATTCCCAGTTGGGGTTCTAAGACTGAGTTATTTGTCTTGTTCATATATTACCCAACTCTTCACTGTCATTCCTTTCAGTTTCTAACTCTTAACAGTCTCATGCTTTCTTGGGATTATTGCTAGAGGAAGAGGGAGAGATTGTACCTTAAAGCAGTATCGCTCTTGTCATACTTGCTGTAAAAACATTCTTTGGGGCACATTGGAAGGTATTGTCTCAATGAGCATTTTGTGCTACCTGTTGATTTGGGTCATTTATATGACCCTCCAGGTTCCTTCTATCTCTCTATTTCAGCATATTTCATATATATTTCAGATCTATCTCTCTACCTATCTCCTCAAATACAGTTCATAAAAGCAGAGACTATGTCACTAATTTTTTCTTGTACCCAAAAGGATACCCCAAATCCTGGTGCACAGAAGATTGCTCAATAAGTGTTTGTTTAGTAAGTGGATAAATGAAGGTACAGATGGCTGGCTGGCATGATGGGATCATTATTCTGCAATCTAGTTGGAAAGAATTGTCTGGAATCCCACCACATGAAAATTACTACATGTAGAAAACACAAAGCAGGCTTACACCATGGGACCCCCACAAAAGTGTCAGATACCTTCAACAATTTTTGTGGGAATGCCAATATGTTTTGATATCGTATTCATAATTAAAGAACACTTTTGTAATATTTATATGTATATACTGATGTCTTGGTTTTTAAAATACTTCTTTGAGCATTTTAAATTGAATCTTTTCATCTATCATGGAATTAGAATAGATACTTGGTTTCCATTTTCAGATGAGAAAGTTCACTGAAGGCATTAAACAGCTTGAACGTGTTCACTCGTCTGAGAATTGTAGCTCTGTTACTTATACCCAGCATATCTGATTTTCACTTGGAGTCTATCTCTTTTTCTTTTTTTTTTAATTTTTTAAAAAATGTTTACTTATTTTTGAGAGAGAGACAGACAGAATGTGAGCAGGGGAGGTGCAGAGAGAGAGGGAGACACAGAATCCGAAGCAAGCTCCAGGCTCTGAGCCTTCAGCACAGAGCCCAACGCGGGGCTCGAACTCAAACGGTGAGATCATAACCTGAGCCGAAGTCAGACGCCCAACCAACTGAGCCACCCAGGCGCCCCTATCTCTTTTACAAACTAGCAATTCTGTAGTACTCAAATACCTATACCCTAATCAGTTAAAAACACATCATTTGGGTCATTGGAGACTGAGACATTGAGGTTAAAAATATATTCCCAATTAATTTTTTAATGAAATAAAATGTCCCATGCAATTTAAAAATACTAAAATAGTGTACTATTTGTACTAAAATAATGTACATTTGTAATGTTGAACTTTTCAATCTCATTGTTTCAACCTTCCTTCTTCCTCTGAGCATTTAACTGATAACAACAATTTATTGAATATATGTAAATGATACCAGCAAAGCAATTACATGCATGGAAATATACAATCCTAGGAAATCCTAAGGTAAACATGAGGCTAGAGTGTGGCTGGCCCATGCAAAGTATCTTTGACAGTCCCAAATGATTTATTGTGTGATTAACTTTAGGAGGAATCATTAATGACTTAATGTACCCAGTGAATCTCAGAGTCAAGGAGTGAAACCTACCTGCACTAATCAATATTTGTGAAAGTAGAGAAAAATTTCATAATCAATCTTTATTAAATGCAGGCTAATCCCTAATAAATCAGAGATAATGAAACACTCTACTTCAGATCAGAAGCTCTAAGTCATAGAATAATATATGAACTCTGAATGTATTCATGAAGAGAGGCCAACAAAGAAGCCTTTTATTTCTTAAAGTTCATTACTGACAATACGAAGATTGGCCCAGTGAGTACATATTTTTCACAGTAAGACAAGGAATTTTGTGTTTTGATGGAAGGATCTAGTTCCTGATAGTATTCACTCAGATATGCATGCTACATGAGAGAAATTTGAATTCTCAAACAACAGGATAAAGTAAATAAACGAATGCAAATAATGGCAATGATATTTGGATAGAATTTTAAATTAATGCCATACAATTGGTATGGAGTCCAGAACATGTTTCAGCATCAATTAGGAGAAACATAAAGAAAAGTATATATATGCGGGGCGCCTGGGTGGCCCTGTCGGTGAAGCGTCCGAATCTTGGTTTTGGTTCAGGTCATGATCTCACGATTTGTGTGATTGAGCCTCACTTTGGGATCCTTGCTGACAGTGTGGAGCCTGCTTGGGATTCTCTCTCCCTCTCTCTCTGCCCCTCCCCTACTCTCTCACTCTCTCTCTTTCAAAATAGGTAAACTTAAAAAAAAAAAAAAAAGAAAGAAAACTATATATACGGGCAGGAAGAAAGTGAAGAGAACAAACAGAAAGATATACTTGTCTTATGCTTTCTGATTATAAGAAGAAGGAAAATCTTGGGACCAAAGTTTGGCTGAGATCTAATTGACTCTACGTAGAGCAACTTTTTAAGCTGCTGTGGAGCATTTGGCTGTCTGAAGACACGTTCGCTCACACAGGAACACGCACCTCGCTGAAACGTGCGACTGGATTCACCCTCCAGCCACAGCACCCATCCTCCGGGCCAACAGAGGTGGGCATCTTTCTCCAGCCCCAGGCAGATGGCGTGGGGAAGTCAGGAGAGACTGTGCACACTCAGGACACCGCCAGGGAGATATGCCCATGTCATAATCTGTACGGGGGAAGGCGTTTCCTCGAGGGCGAAGAGGAAAAGCACTGAAGTGAAAGAGGAAGTCACCCCATGAGTCTGTGTTCACCGTGGGAACATTGTCACTAACCAAGAGCTGGTTAGAGATACAGACAGAATCCAGGCTCCGTCCAGGCCCATGTTGTCAGATGACGTGTTTTAGCATAGTGCCCGGGTAATTCATAAGCACGTGAACTTGGGAAAACACTGCTGTACCCCAGGGGTTCCCAGCCAGGACTCTCCTGCTGGCGTCTTGTCTACAGGCTCTGATGCCGCCGGCCTGGAGCGACTCCTGGACGTTTCTGCTTGTTTGTTTGTTGATGTTGTGCCTACAGGGTGACCAGGAAGCAAGGGCAGCAGGTGGGGAAGGTCCGTGGTGGTAGGGGCTGGGTAAAGCACACTGCTGATGAACTCACAAGTGGCTTGAGATGGAGTGCCGATGGTGGGATGATTCGGAGACGTCGAGCGTGAAGGTAGGAAGGGGAGGTGGACAGTCCGGACGGGTGGAGAGCAGGCTCCGAGGTCAGGATAAAGGAACTGAGCTGTGCGGCCGGTCCCTGGGTTTTCTGCTTCACAACCGACAGGACTCAGTGCTTCCTTCCGACTCCACCTGACCTCGAGGGAGCCCCTCCCGGAGGCGGGAAGAGCCTGCAGTCTGCCAGGAAAGAGGGGTGACTGTTACAGCGAAAGGCTGCGTAGTTCAACTTTCATTACCTGCCCCCCATCGCGAGCCAGCCCCCCGCCACCTCGCACCAGAGGATCCTCCGCCCTCTCTCTGCTCCTGGCAGCTCGGGCTCCATCTGGTTTGATGTGCAACCATCACTCCACCAAAACCCAGTTTAGTGACTGGACATTCTTTTCCAGAAGGCCAATTAGCTAAAAGTGCTTGGTGTCTTCTTTGTTCGTTTTGTCTTCTCTCGGTTTTTTAAATACAAGCTACAGCGGTTCCAATTGGATTACTGCATGGTTTTAACAGCTTTTGAGATCTCTATAATGTTTCCACTGTCTCACGTTCCTTTTAACCTATAGACAGCTTTTAAAGATTTTCTTAACATACTTCTCCGCCATGTCCTTGCAGATGAATCTGGCGGGAGCTGAGGAGAGAGGGAGAAAGCTTTCATCTGGGGGAAAAGCTGGAGAGTTCATTCAGAAAACTGTCTTTTTGATAATGTAGCCATTAGGATAATTGGCTTTTGGCAAATTAACTCAGAGAATTGGCCCACTTTCTGCAACTTTAGGCAATAAAGCTAAAAGTTTTGCCTACCAACGTTCAGAGAAAGTTCTTTTTTTTTCCTTTGAGTTATACGTCAAGTTTCTAGAAAACTATAGAATAAAACCTCGCAAGAGAAAGGAGTGACACACAGCAGAAGTCACTGTATATTTTGCAGGCTTACTGCCGATGTTGAAATATACAGTAACATAAAAAAAAAATTAGCTTGTTAAACTAAACAAAATGAGACCAAATTCTTAAGGAGACAGTATAATGGGAACCTGGATATGAGTGAAATTGATTTGTGCTGGAGAAAATAAGAATTCTCCGACAACAATTCTTGGAACCCCAGCAGGGACAGAGATGGTTTTAGAGCTTACTTAAAAGCAGAGTCTTTTCTGTTTAAAAGGACTTTTGTCTTCAACCTGCAAGAGAAAATCCTGATGGAGGAGTGGCCAAGCTAAGCGACCCAGCAGGGACGAGACTTTCCCAAGCAGCAGTGGTTGGCGTGACTAACAGGAATTTAAAATCAGACTCTGGTCGGGGTTTGGGGTCTGATGACGACCATAATCCTACAGCTGGGAGTCCTGCCTCTGGGAGGTGCACAGGCTGTTCACAAGTGAGAGCATTCAAGTGTGAGGTCCGGACATGTCCTCGTTTGCTCCTGTCCAAGATCCCGTCACCAGTGTGTGAGTTAATCCTTGATATGTCAAAATTCGGACTTGCCTTCCGCTAACTTGCCTATTTGCCACATTGCCAAGTAGCTTTTTGAAAAATTAAACTAAAATTAAATTAGTTTGGAGGCTATACATATGTTGCTGATATAATGGAGAGATGGTTGCACTTTATAATATTGTCAACTTATTTATTGATTGAAGGTGACCTGAAAACACAATCTTGTTAAAACGAAGATAAGAGTAAAGACCCTTATTTTCCCACAGATATTCAAGTAATTATTCATATTCCTTTCCTGTTTCTTTCCAAATAGGATTAAAAATTGGGAAATAAGCAGAAGGCTCTGATGACAGCAATGTAAAATTTGCATTTCAGAGATTTATTTTCAATGTTCCATGAGGTCAAATGGACAGAGGATTTTTATAAATTTCAAGTGCACATCCTCCACGTTATCCGACCTAGAGCTTATATGCGGTCTCATAGTTTAAGGAAGTCTGTGTGGTGTTTGCAAAATACAATGTAAAGCAAAGGAGGTCAGGGTGGTATAGAAATCGGGGAGTTTTAGCTCATGGTAAGCATTTGAAGCGGGACTTTTAAGAATTAGTGGCACTAGGGGAGGAGAGGGCAATTTTGAAGATTGCTTTTGCCTATTTTTGCCCTTCCCTGACTTCCATCCAGTGGGAAGGCGAGCCCCGCGGCAGAAACGGATGAGGTATTCTCCACGGCACGGGGCCTCAATTGGTCCTGCAGAGATGAACCTGCGTCCACCCGCGTTTCCTCATGGCGTTGTGAGGCTGCGTGCCTACCTGCCCTCACCATCTGCTTGTCACCAGCTCTTTAAAGGCCGTGTCCGGCACCTTTCAGTCTGTGGATAAAGTGTAAGGTGATCCTCTCTTCTTTCACCTGACGTGACTCAGAACATCAGCGTGGGGAAAATCTCCTCCTAAACATTTATGGTCACAATTCTCTAAATGTTTGTTGGGGTTTTGTTTTCACTGTTTTAAAATAATGATCACAAATACTTTTCTCAGCTTTTCACTCCTACTATTGTACTTCACCAACTTACATTTACTCAATCTCTAGCCCTTTGAAATTTATGACACATTTATGCTTGGGTTACTTACCTAGCTCCCGAAGAGCGTCTCCTGAATAGAAATGGATGTTGTTACAATATCCAATAAAGATACATAAGTCAAATTGATTTACTTTACAATCTCTACCCACATAAAGTGTATAAAATGAAGTAGATTTCTGCAGATATTTGACTGCTCGGGTGAAAATTATAAGAAGTATAAGAATCATCCAGGCACAGATGTTGAAAGAGCCACTACATAAAAGTCTCTGTATCTTCTACTAAATTGTTTCTTCTCAAAGGATGAGATAATTTGCTAAATTCAAAAATGAATCGTAATACATGCTAAATCATCAGGCACGGTAACAGCTGAATTTTATGGCTTATGATAATTAATTTGGGGAAGTGGAGGGTATCACTAAATAGACCTGTGACAAGAACTTAGGATGGCGATTATTTTGGGTTCAGATTCAGCAGTCAAGGCAGATGCTCATAAAAAATTTTTAAAAAGTCAACTAGATTTATTCAAAAGTTGTACAGTCCTAAGTTTTGAGTCATGGAGCCTCAGAATCACATGGGAATTGAGGCGTGACCTAGGAGAGAAACAAACTACTGAGCCAACAAGCTAAGAGAAGCTGGATTGCGTTTTTCTCCACACCTTCCTGGCCATTATCATAGCTCCTTGTGACCAATGTCTTTTTCCAGTCTTCTGGCTACACCCTACAAGAGGATTTAGAACAATAGTTTGTAATACTGTGAGTCCCCAGCTTGCCACCCTCGGACAAAATTCACAAGAAATATGAGCATCACATCTGTCCTTCCAAATTCAAGGGAGTAACTGAAGTATCTCGTGTGTGCTTCAAATGGTTTGGACTCGTGTTTTCTTCAGCTCACGTGGCTGTCACTCCTTCCTTATCCTCACACGTTGTCTGTGAAGGGACTTTGACTGAGCTGGATTCTGGCATCATTCATGGGCAATATGGGGCTTCCTTGTCTCTGAATTTGGAAGAACTGTTCTTTTGCCCCAGTTCGAGATGTGATGTTGGTAAGAGGGGAAGTATCTTCCCCCATCGTGCGTGCCCTTCCCTGTGCTCTTCCTGCTGATTTACAGAGACCTACGGACACAGCCCTCTGACACCACTTTCCCCTATCTTGGTGCAGCTGGGACTTTCTTACACGTCACTACCGTAGTCCAAAACACAACCCGACTGACACACACACACGGATGGACTCAAAATCTCCGCTCCCTTTCGGCCCTATTGTGCAATCTCTACACCAAGCCCTCGGCACCTCCCTCTCCCTGAGTTCCTGCTTTATCAAGGACACCTTTGGGGGGGGGGGGGTGGAGGCAAAAGCAGCCCATAGTGATTGAGGAATTAGAGGTATTTTTTATGATGGACTAATCTTTAGCCCCAGTGAATCTGGTGGTTTCTATGGGACAACTCAACACATCGTGAAAAACAAAACAAAACAAAGAACAAATTAACGAAAAGAACGTTTTGGAGATTGAGTGTTAATATCTTTCTTCCTCCAGTTAATTCAATGATAAGGCAAATCTATTATCAGGAACAGTATCAGACATGTCTGATTATGCGATGGTTACAAAGCTTGAGATGTCATTGTGTGAAACTCCCAAGGCACGGACACGACTATCTTACAAACCAAACTACGTTTCCTATTACTACAATACTCCCCAAAGCTTTACACACCACCAAGAGACGGACATCTACCCTTTTCAATTATTATCTGACTTATCGTATGAGAATAAATAGACTTAATTTAAATTGAAATGCTATTGTAAGTAGAAAAACATACTATTGCATTTAGCCCTTAACATTTGTACTCTTTTTGACCATCATCCATTTTAAAATAACTGTAGGCCAGCCTTATTATTCTTCATTTTGCTGATAAGAAAATGCGTGACATAGAGAGATTGAATGAGTGACCTCGAATTACACAGAAAGTCAATGGCAGAACTAGAACAGAAACTAATGTTACTGAAAGCCTTGTGTCCTTTTTTGTTCTACAGAAGGGTGCTGTCTCTTATTTAAATGGATAACTGTAGTTATCCCATTCATAAGCTTGGAATAATTTGGTACAATTTGGTATTTCACATTGATTAAATGATTCAAAAATTATTTAAGTACAATTTACATTATTTATCAATGGCTTTGAAGATGTTGTTTTTTCCAGGCCACAAGGCAAACCCCTTGTAAAACTAATCAGTGAGTGAATATCACAGATGTCCCTATCATTATGTCCGTCAGCAGAGCAGACATTAGGCAGTTATGTTATTTACTTTTTGGGGAGTTAATGAATTTACATAACTTTCATGACTCTCTAAATTCAATCTTTCACCAAATGATTCTTGAGCACCTCCTATGATCAGACATATTCTACATGTCAGTAGTACCTCGTACAGAAAACAGAAAACATCCAGGCCTGGTGGAGTTAACTTTGCAGGGGCAAGGGAAACTGAGAATGAACAAGATAAGCAAACAAAATGTATAGCGTGTTACCTAGTTTTAAATAGTGTGGGCACAAACAAGAGAAAAGGGGATTGGAATCATCGGAAGTTGGAGATTAGGCACCACAGAAGGTGAGGAAAGTCCTGGAGAACGTGAGGTGTGAGGCATCTATGAAACTTCGGTGGGAAGTGCATTCCAGGCAAAGGAAGACTTGGACGTCAAGGTCCTAGCAGGAGAGTGTGCCTCATGTGTACAGGGCACGACGGAGTTTCCGGGGGGGTGGGGGCTGGACTAAAGAAAAGACAGGATAGTTAGAGAGAGGTGATGGAGGAAAGATAGTGTGGAATCTTGTGGGAGTGGTAAGGAGTTGAGCTTTAATAAAACTCCAAGGGAGATGGGGGTAGAAAAGTTGAATAAAACTCTGGGAGTGGAATAGTAGCTTGAAGGTTTAAAAAGTTAACTCCAACTGCAGGGTTGAGAATGAAGTCCCAGACACCAAAATCAGAAGCAGGGAATTCTCTGTTTCTTATGGCTCTGGAGACACGCGTTCCTGCCATTGGATGGGTCTCTTGGAAATGAAGGTCTGTGTGCAGTGATGGTGCACAGTTATTAAAGACCAGTGGCGTCTCGTGCTGGATAAGTGGCTTGGTGTGCAGTGGAGGGCGGGGGGGAGGCGGTTCTAGGAATGTTGTCTGTGGTTCACTTCTGTTGACCACTCGTTGACAAATGATGCTAGACCTGACTTGAGAAGTGGAGGATGAGTTTGACCAGCACAGGTGCCTCGGAGTTGAGGTTGACTCACTCACAAACCAAACTGAGCGCCAGGTACTGGGAACTATCGGGTAATAATGACTGCAGTGTAGACAGACTCTGTCCTGACAGGAAGCTAGAGATGGGTGTTCAAGCAGGCAAGTAACAAGTATTCATTGTCCAAGCCCACGTTTCGAGAGAAGTCCACATGATGCTAGAACTGTTGCCATACCATTTGGAAGTAACAAAGGAGTTCTTGCCAGATACTTACACCGGCCTCCTTGCAGATTAAGTGTTCAAAAAACGGCCCAATCCTGTGTTGAAGACCGTCGGTAAAGAACAAGCATCCTCACCCCTAGAGTGAGTGACATGGAACAAACAGTCAGGATCACTAACGGGGTGATAGGTACAAATGATCAAAAGTGTTTTCCAAATGGAAAACGTGACCTGAAACATTTCTGTCAGCACAGACTATTGGCAGAAAAGAGCTCTGAGTGCATTTCAAAAACCAGTTTTGCATGAGTTACATTATTCCATTTTTAGGATCCTTTTGATAGTGCTTTCTCATTTGTAAGCTCTTTTTCAAAAGACTGATTAAAATTCTGGCTGCTTCTGTTCTGAATGCTTCCCTCTCACCAAGACATAAAAGCTGTGAAGTTATTTTTTTCCAGGTTTGTATCTCAATTGTCAATCTCTATGTATTTGATTTTCCAGGTTCTGACTTTTAATTTTCATCTTTCCCCCTTTATTAGCTTTGTTTAGGATTATACATCTATATATCTTTGTCTCTATTTTTCTCCCTCCTCCTTCTTTTGGATGAATACTTTTTTGAAACTCCCTGTGGACAAGGCAATAAAATTAATTTTGACAGAACAAAGATTAGTTACAAGTGTCTGCCTTTGTTTCTGAGAAATATCAACCCTAGAAAGTGTTGCTCAAATAAACAACATCCATCATTTTTATTTTGAGCTTTATTCCACTTTTGAATTAGGTAAATTAGCAGGAAGCAATCCCAAATATGTCAGAGGTCAGTGGAAAACAATCTGTGATCTCTTCAATGCTGTCGTTGTTTCTGATACTATTGTCATTGTGATTTTATAAATAGAAAAGATGACTTCATAAATGCAACTGTGTCTAACAATTAACAGATCCAAATGAAATTGTAGAAAAATGGATTTAACAGATAAATGATGGCTAAGGATCGCACTACCAGGTTCAAATGTTACAAATATAGAATCGATTAATGAGTCTGTAGGCGTTTATTTAGAACCTAGGCCTGTGACCACAGAGCATGGGACAGTGAGGAGTTCACAATGTTATCAGAGAAGCAGAAAGGAGAAGGAAGTGAGTCTCAAATGAAGGCATAAATATCCATTACATGGTCTCATGTCAGCTGAACGAGAGCTTTAGAAGAATATTCAATTACCCCACGGAGTGTCTATTTAATGTGCTTTATTTATTTGTTTCTTATGCTAAATTGAGACCTTTCTCCCCCCAAAGCACACATTATTTTTAAGTCATGTTAAGCTGAGTGGCATCTACTAAAGACAAGAAATTAGAGGAGATGTCTGGGTGGGAAACGCATGATGGGGCCAGTAAGTCACAAAGACGTGGATGTCAGTGCTTTGCTGTGCGGTACTTTTAACACGGACAATACTTTCCTTATTATTTTCTCAAATGCTTTATATACTTTTCTTTTTGGTAGGATGGCCTAAGTCACCTCTCTCTGTTAAAATATGACTCGAAAGCTCCTTCCTTGTAAGATGTCCCTAGTCCTGCCCTTATTTACTATGAGACGATGTCTATTCTGCCAGTGAATGTTTAGCTTCTGGGTTAGCAGGGACCCTGGCCCGGAGACAGGCAGTGACGCCTCTCGTTCCATCCACAGGTGACCACGCTCAGGGTCGCCTTCATATGTGTACAACCTGTGTGGTCACAAGGGTGTCCCACTTGCGAGGGACACGTGCGCTTCGTCCAATGCTCTGAAGTCAGTGCCTTGAAGGAAGTTAGCGATTTCATTCTGAACCTGTGTGATAAGCCACGTGTGAGGGTACAAGGAGGCGCTGTGCAAGCAGAGAGGATGTGTGCGGACCAGGTGCCCGTTGTCCCCGCCGCCCGTCTCACACACAGCGTCTGAAGTGTCCACGTCACCAAGCCCGGGGGCTCCCAATGATTGGGGTTCAGCAACACTCAAAGGGGTGCGAGGTGAGCACGGACCTTGGGTTGGGCTGCCGTCATCAAATACCAGATACTGGATGGCTTACGCAATATGAGTCCAAAATTAGGGTGCCGAGGTGGTTGGGTTCTGGGGGGTGTTCTTCCTGCCTTCTCACTGTGTCCTCACAGGGCAGAGAGATGGAGCTCTGGTACCCCACCCCCTGCTTCACACTGGGGAATGAGGGGTCCACAGGGGAACTTGGGGACAACACCACACCGCGTGTCACATCCATGACAGGAGGGCGCTCACAATCCTGATGGGCCGCACTTTGGGCTCGAACTAGAACTTCTTTTGAATTCAGAAAGTCCTGATGTTCTCAGAAACACAGATGATCAAAGAGCACGATCCTATCTTCTTACTCATGTTACTTCCCTGGACCCGCCCACTTAGGTGGCAAGTCATGACTTAGAAGAAAGGACAAAGACAAGTCAGCCCTTGTTCCTTGTCCCCAATAAGCCAGTGGTCGTGGTGGTAGAGAGTGGTTCAAGAAACAAAATGCATGGTTTCCATTAGTTTTGTGTGACATTTCTACTGTCCTCATAAAATAGATACATAGTTTATAGTCTGGAGCTCGCATAATAGATACATAGTTTATAGTCTGGAGCTCGCATATACACGTGTATATATCAGACTATGCGCTAATCTCTGTGATTCCTTCTGGGTATATGTAGAAATACTCAGATGCCTGCATTTAAAGCTAGTAGTGCTCAGAAAAACGATTGATGAAATGCATGTTAATAACTTCACATTTTAATTTTTCTTACTTAGAATAACATCAAATAGCAAATAAAACACCTTGTGAGAGGTCACAGGTGTTATGTGACAATGTTTCATTTCAGCACTCAAAGCAGAAAATACGGAGCAGTGGTACAACCTTTAACTTCAAGGCTGAGACTGTGGGTGGGACCCGCGAACAGGGAAGGGACTGAAGCACGAGCAGGTGCCCCAAGTTACAGGTGAAGGCCGCTTAACAAACGAGGAACATCTGTGTTCAGTAACGCAGGCCTGTCTGAAAGTGACCTTGGTCTCCGCAGCACTGTTTCCTTTACAACAGCCGAGGTAAGATACACTGGCTGTGTTGTGTGCCCCGGCAGCTGTGTGGAGCACAGTGGGGTGTGGGAGTCGTGAGCGGGAGCACTGGCCTGGGGTCTGCATGACTGAAGTGGCATAAAAGACTGATGGGTGACGGTCCCCTGGCATCCACATGCCCAGGGGACCTACACGCTCACTGGCTCTTCTGGGTGAGCGATATATGTTCTATCGGAGAAGGGACAGGAGACGTCCAGGAACAGGTGGCTGGCGAGTTCCCTGCATCCTGGGGTAAAGCTTAACACGTGCAGCATTAGCTTAAAACCTGTTTGGGTCGCGTAAGTCCAGTGGCCACAATAACCCAGAACCACAGCTGTCCTGCCATGATGTGGAGTCAGAAATTTGGTTTGGCTTTCAGACCCTTGATTCTGTGTGACCAGTCACGATGGTGCAGCAGAAGGGACAGTGGCAGGAGGGCAGAGAGGCCATGTCCATGCTTCAGGGCCAAACAACCCCCTCTGGTTTGAGATAAAGAAATGTCTGCAGGAAATAACAGCAGATAAATACAACTTGTGAAATCGGGTGACTTCATCTTATCCCCTCAGAACTTGCAAAGTCCAGGAGAAAGACAGGGGACAATAGCTAAAGAGATTATTTTGTGTTTGTTTGTATTATCTACCTTAAGGAGACACAGTGTTTGGGAGAGAAAGAGAGAAGCCGAAGCAGCAATGCGTCCAGTGTTTGTCACACAACATACGACATCATGCACCCAGAGTCCTGCTGAGGACCTGAAAACCGTTACTTTGATCACTATGGCACCACTTTGTGACTGCTCACCGTGAAAATGTGGTTCTGAGGCCGGGTGACGATGGGCATTTCACCCCAGAGACCGGAGGCTATGGTACAAAGATCACTTCATTGAGAAGGTCCTCCAGATGCTGAGAAGTCCATTCTTGAATTTCAGATAAAATTTCTAGGGGCTAATATTTGTTTGTGGACACAGCAGAGTGGAAAGGAATGTTTGGTATTAGCAATAATTCAAAACTTGCTACAGGGTTTGACATTCAGAAATTATCATCAGTGACATGAGCAGTCACCATTTTGTCAGAGCAGGAGATGGAGTGAGGTTAGTCATGCAAAGGAGAAAATAGCCCTCTTCCTCCCTGGCTGTGAAGTGGCCTGTTTCGTGAAAGTTGTGAGAATAAAGATATTACTTACAGACATTAATCACTGAATTTTCAAGTCATCTGAGTTACCATCTACTTCCTTCTATACCAAGGGCCCAATATTCATTAGCATATCTTTTTCTCTGCACAAAATCTAGTTTCCATAATAAAGTTGACCCTGCCACGCATGAGTCTAAACGTTTCAAGTCATATTTCAATGATTCCACCCGTACTTGGAGGCTAAAAGACCATTGACGTGAGGAGATTGGAGTGGAGTCTGACTGCCTTCCCCAACCCCGTCTCCTTTGCCTGAAGTACGGGAACAAGAGAGCCACCCTCTATTCTCAATACTCAAAGGCCTGGGTTTGCCTAATGCGTAAGATTTGGGTTTTGGTGTTAAAGAGCAGGGATTCGAATCCAACTCTGGAACTTTTCCTCTGCTGTCAGAGAAGTGACGTACTCTCCAAAACTCAGCGTCCTTGTCTATAAACAGTACTAAACTACCCGTAATTGCCTAACATAGCATTGCTAGGTGAAATGACACCATATTGAAATAGCCTGTCGAAATGCAGAGCACATAAGAAGTGCTTATCGCTGTCAGCATATTTCTCCTCTCTGCTATTGTATTTCTTACACATCCTTAAGAGGGATGTATAGAGATGAATACAAATTAAGAGAAAATGAAAACCAGTTGCTTATTAGCACCTCTCTGTCAGAGAAGCCTGAAATCTTGTAAAGATGTTGACATTATCCTATCCCTCAAATTCTTCTCAGCAAGGAGTTCTGTTTCACTACTTTAAACATTTATAATATGTGGGATCTCCATCTGTGACCCTCACTTATGAATTGAAATAGAGACAAATTTTATTTCTTAAACTATTTAAGTAGGAGAACATGGATGGAAACATGAGAGCACATAAGCCAGTGTCTTCGTCTCCCCTGATACTTAGTCAACGTCACTTTCCCTCCCTTCAGTGCACATCAACGGAGATAGTAACAGTTGGAGTACACAGAACAGTATGGCAACAATGGCCAACATTTGTTGAGCGTGTATAAAATTTTAGATGTTCTTCTCGGTAATTATTTATGTGTTAACTCGGGCAAATTTTCACTACAATCTTTTATGAAGTTTACACTATCGCCATCCTCATTTTACAGAGGAAGAATCTAGGGCACAAAGAAGCAAGACCACTTGCTAAATGCCATGAAAATAACACAGATTCAGGATCTGGACCCACACAGACCTGCTTCAAGATACCCACGGCGCTGTAGTCAATTCATGTTATTATAAGTAGTTTGTGGGAGCTACATATATGTGTGTTTTTATGAGAGAGAGATACAGAGGGAGAGAGAGGGAGGGAGGGAGAGGGAGAGGGAGGAAAAGAGGGAAGAAGGGGGTAAGGAGAGAGGGAGAAGGAAATGGAGAAGGAGAAGAAAACGGAAAATTAAAAGTCAGAGAAGAAATCTCCATCAAAGACGGCTGTATGGAGATGGACTTTAAAGGAGACTAAGATTCTTAAGTGTGAAAAAAACTCACGATATTTTTTTTTGTTTTGTATTAAGATCACATTTTAAAAATCTAAAAATCACATAAGTAGTTAGAAATTTGTGCAGAGTCTCCCATGCAGATCGCTTTAAGACAACAATGCTTATCTGGTTTACTTACGTTTGACTGTTTTTAAATTTCTGTATTATAAAAATTTCACATGTAGACTAGTAATTTATGGTAAGTACGAATTTTGATACAAATATTTAGTTACAACAGAGGCACTGGATGGGTTGCGACTCTTATAATCCGTCTCTTTCTGTCGTTGTTGCACAATTTGAGTCCCTGGGAAAACGTCTCCTACCAAAATAGTGAAGAAAGGAGAGGTATCAGCAGGAAGGGACCCGGAGAGAATAAGTTAGTTGCTGTTCCATTTTCGATGTTCTCACAGTCCGCTCTCTGAGCCACACCTGCTTATCCCCGAGCTTCTGTTCCCCACATTTCCTGTCCCCTCTCCAAAGACCTAACCAACCAATTCCCAAGAGATGTCCCGACACTGGCCTCTGACCATTGAGTTCTTATACAGTCAGAGGTTCCCTCTTCTGACGGGTCACCTGCTGAAGTCCCCTCTCTCAGCAGAGACGTTGGGAGTTAGGTACTTTGTAAGATGCTTCTTTTGTGCAATCAACCTGAGTTTTTCCTAATGCTCAGACTGGGGTTGTGGGATTTTCAGAGGGAGATCATAGAGGATAAGTGTCATTTCCATCACATACTTTCAAAACCAATGCAATTGATCATGCTGACCTTGAAGACTTTGTTGAGGTAGTGTGGTCACACGATTCCACGTTCTGTGATACAAGCATCAGTACAAAAAAAAGAGAGAAGTACAGACTAATTTCCCTTATGAGTATAGATGTAACAATCCTTAACAAAATATTATGAAGTAGAATCCAGCAATGTGTTATATATATAAACCCTGTCCCAGGCCTCCGTGCTAAAGACACAAAGCTGGTTCCATATTTAGCAACACATCATATTAACACATCACACCATCATAGCAGTTGATGAAGAAAAGCACTTCACAAATAAACACTTTTCATGATACAAAATCTCAGAAAAGTTAAACTTGCTGAGGAACATTTACAAGATATCTATAACTAATATTACATTTCATTGGAAGAGACTGAATATTTCTCCCCTAAGATCGGAAATAAAGTGGTCTGCTGACACCACTCTTATTCCACATAGTGCTGTAAGCCCCGGACATTGCAATAAAGCAAGAAAGAGAAATATAAGGTTTACCTATGAGAAAGGAAGAAATACTCTATCTGCAAGTGACAGGATTGTCTATATAGGGAATCCTTGGAAACATACAAAAAACTCTTATGAATAACGATTCACCAGGTAAATTTTCAACAATTAAACACATAAAAAGCGATAGACACATGGATGTTAGATATATATCTATATAAATAATGTCATATACAAATTATATATACGTATATATAATTATATATACATATAATGCAATATCTATGTAATTATGTAATATATATGTAATATATGTAATATATATGTAATGTTATGAAATATATAAGTAATTATGTAATATATATGTATTATATATAATGTAATGTAATAATGTAATATACAAATTATATATATGTATATATGTATATATATGTATATGTATATATATAATTTGTATATTACGTATATATATTTTAATGTATATACATGTAATGTATATATTACATATATACAAATATATATACATATATATACTTATATATACATAACTTAAATCACTCCCCACCCATATGTAATGAGTGAAATTGAAAATGATTAAAATACATAGAAAGATGTATTTTGTTCGTGAATTGGAATAATCCATAAAGATGGCAACTTTCCCCAAATTCACATACAAGTTAAATGCAATTCTTATCAAAATCCTAGAATGAATCTTTTTTGTAGCTATCGACATGATTATTCTAAAATTTATCTGGAAATGGTGTGGAGTCAGATCACCTGAAAAAAAAATTTTTAAGGTGGGGAAGGGGAAGAAATAAATTTACCTCATTTTAAGACAACACACAGACACAGCAATGGTTACAGTCTAGCAGTTGCGAAGAATAGACGTAGATCGAAGGAACAGATTAGAAATCCTAAGAAACGACCCATGTGTAGGTGCATAAATGATTTTACAAAATTGGAAAACAACTTTTCAAAACCAGTGCTGGACCCAATGGACATCTATTGGTAAGTTAAAAAAATAAAAGAATTTTGACCTAAAAAACTCATGCCTTCATACAAAAATTAATATGGATAATGGACTTAAGCGAAAAATTATAACATTTTAACAAGTAATAGGGAAGATTCTTTGGGATCTAGAGTTAGAGAAAATTTTCTTACATTTGATACCAAATACATGATCCATAAATGGAAAAATTGATGAATTAGACTTCATCCAATTAAAATACTTTGTTCTACAAAGTATCCTGTTGGGAGGATAAAACACAAGCTCCAGACTAGGGAAATAATTTGGAAACCACCTATCCCAAAAAAAGGAGTATCTAGAATAGGTGAAGAGCTTTCAGAACTCAACGGTGTTTATAAAACAAGTAAACAACCCGCTTAGCACATTTTACTGGAGAGGACGCGGGAAATAAACACATAAAAAGATTTTCGACATTATTGACCATCACGGAAGTGTGATCAAAACCATAATGAGATGTCACTTCACACACAAGAAGGTGACTTAACAAAAACAAAATGAGTGGCAATACCAGGCGCTGGCAAAGAAACCAGGCTCTGCTTCTCACTCAGAGATTGCCGCTCAACGCTTGCAACTGCCCTTGGAGGGATCTTGGCAAGGAGTCCCAGGGAGGACTTCCGGGGCGCGGGTTCAAAGTTCAAGTCAGCAACAAGGTTTGGGCCCGAGGCAGGGCGGCAGCCTCTCAGGGTCCCCAGTCGACTGGTCCCCCCACGATGTGCTGCGACTTCAGGCGGGGGAGGCTGCGGCCTAGGCCCACCACCCTGGAAGCTTCTCTTTGGCAACGCGGCTCAACGGCCGGCCTCTCTGGAGCTCCAGCTTCACACGAGGTGGCCCTAAGACTTCTCAGGCTGTGACACAGCTTCCACTCCAAGATAGTGACATCTCTCACCTCCAGTCATGGACACACCAAATCTAGAGCTACAACCAGAGCGACTTCCCCTGAAGGAGACCCAGAAACTAGCTGGGCGATTCCCACACGCCAGGCAAATGAGCAAATGCCCGCGTCACCCACGTGTGAGCCGGTAGGAAAGGCTGGCACACCCTCGTCACAAACCCCACCCCTGCCCTAGTGCCCTGCAGTCATGAGGGAACCCCCAGCTCCCAGCTTCTCACTGACCACTGCAGGGTTTGGACACTGGGGCCTCAGTTTTCAAGAGGGACAGGCTCCCCAGACACCGAGCTCTGAGAGCCAGCCGGGCTTGTGATGCTGAGCCCCACAAGATGTGCTGTGCTTACCCCCCAGGGGTTAAGGCAGGGACCCCACCAAAAGCCCATCTCCCAGTCTCTCCCTGAAAAAGGCCCACTGGATACTTTAAAGCTGCTGCTTAGGGTGACATTTCCCCCTTAGCACACACGTAGGGGCTGACCGCAGCCCTCTCCAGAGGCCAGGAAGCCGGAAGATACGACCTTCACCTTGTCACTTGGGCCCAGTCACTGTGTCACCAGCATCTCCCTGGAAGGAGCTTGCACACCTTCTGGAACAGCACTGGATGAGAGCCTGAAAGGGCCGGCTGTGCGAGGCAAGGGGGATTGCCTTCACCAGCCCCAGGGACTGCAGCGGCAAACACGCGTTTACTCACACCCAGGGCAGCCCCTCAGCTCTGCCCCAGGCCCGGGCAGGGAAACCAGGCACAAAGGCCACCCTCCCATTTCCTCCCTGGGGGTTGGGGGCGGCTAAATGCACACTCTCCCGCTCCTGCCTTCCACTCGGCCCGCATCCAGGCGCTAACTGCAGCGCTCCCCTTATAGCCACTGATGGCTCTGGCACACCCTCGCGCCACTGGGAACAAAGAAGGACGTCTGGACAGCCACCAAGAGCCAGGCAGGCTGGCCGACAAGGCTCATCTCCTAGACCACCACTCCATGGAGACTGGCAGGGGGGGCTGTTTCATCTAATGCACAGAAACCAGCAGAGAGTCAAGGAGAATGAATAAATGGAGATAAACAGAGGAGAACATTCCAAACAAGAGACAAGATAAAACCCTAGAAACAGACATTCATGACATGGTGATTTATCTGACAAAGAGTTGAAAATAGCTGTCCTCAACATACTCAGCAAGGTCAGGAGGACAGTGGGTGAACGAAGTGAGAATTTCAGCAGAGATAGGACATAGAAGAAAGAAACAAACAGACCTCTTCACTCAACTATTGCAAAAATTCTCCTCCTTGGTTGGGTGTTAGGAGAGGAGAGACTTCCAGAGGCCAAGTCTTGTATGATGAGCTTGCATTCCTGTGTCCTTGGGTGAGCTGGTGGGCCAGGGACCCGCAGACGGAGGCTTGCCGTGGGGGAAACGCTTCACTCACACGGTGGGGTGTGATGGGGTGGGCGGAGCGAATGGGGATACAGGAAGTATGGGCAAATTCTTTTCTCTCTCTGGGTTTTATTTTCCTTCTAATTCGAGGTGGCAGAGACTGGTGTGGATGAGGCGATTCCTAGAGTTGTATTTAATTAATGCAAAAAATAAATTAACTTTCCATAGTTTATATATAGTTCAATGTTATAGGAGTGTTTCTATAAAAAAACAAACAAACAAAAGAGTTGCTCCTTCCAGACAAGGCAGCTCCAATGGTCGAATGATCTCGGCACAGACAACACCTGCCGAGCCTGACTAGCCACCACCTCTGGGAGCCAGTTTCAAGGGCCCTTTTGAAAACTACCAGCATTATAGACACTCTTTTATTGTAATGTTAGTAGTTCGATAGGAAGACCACTGCTTAAATGCAATTACTGAGACAATTTCCTTAGGTTTTATGAGATGTTAATATTTTTACCATCAAAATTTAGTGAAAGTTTTAGACGATTTTATTAAGCAGCCACAAGCCAATCATTTGAACATTTCACTCGATCCCTTTTGTGTCTTTTAGTATATGTCCGACATTAGTTCAAGCCCTTTGCAGAGGTTGCCTCACTCAATCCTTATTATAACTCTATATTAGAGGACTTATTATCACCCTCATTTTTGTCTTTTAGGGAAACTAAAGAGCAGACAGTTTACATAACCTGTTGGTAAGTAACTTTGTGCCCAACGTCACAGAGGCGGTGGGTGAAGGAGCCAGACTCAACCCAGGCAGACTGGATGCACAGTTCATGCTTGCGCAGCGGGCGTGCAAACCATGGGGAAATTGTATGAAACAGACCCAAACCTTCACCGAAAAAATAAATTAAAATCATTTTATTTTCTTATGCCACCAGGGATACAGATGCTATTTTAATTTTAAAAAGTAAACCTTCTGCATGGGCAATATCATACATGGCAAAAATGACATTCAGGTCACAAATAACATAAGCGTAGGCACGGAAATTTCACTGTTAATTTTATGTTTGGTGTTGAGGGCGCCTAACATCTTGGTGAGGGTTACTGTATGGACTGACTCGATGAAACAGAAGAGATAAAAAGGTCAAGTCTTGACAGAGTAAGGTCACCCAGAAAGGGGGTGGGGGAAATGCAGGAAAAGAGACTAACTCTCCTTTGCCAATTTCCATTTGATATTTTTGCCAAGCTGGCACTCTTAATTTCTCCAGACCTTTAGGACATAAGCCCCGAAGTGCTTTCAAGTCAGGCCACTGGACCTAGAGTCCACGTCGGTGGCCCCACTCCCACTCTCTCCCCCTTTGGCTCATGTGGAAGGGACAATGGGCTGCCCATTCCTGGATCTGTTCAGCTGCATTGGTCCAGACAGTGAATGTGATTTGGGCTGAGTTTTAGAACATCCTCAAATCCCATCCCCGCAGAGAGACCAACCTCCAATCCTACACATGTAACTCCCTGTTTACTCTGCGGGTTCACTGGGAAATGCCTAACGTTACTACCACCTTCACCCAGAAAAGTGGAGGGTAGATAAAAGTGGAAGTGATTCTAGAGAAAGTAGAGATGCCGAGGGCTGGAGGTAGATTTTATAAAGACTGTGCAGGACAGGAACAATAAAATAAGGTCTAATTACTGGGACCACAGCTGAAGTTGTTGATATGCATAAATAGATTCCAGCACAAAGCAGCAATGTGCAAGTAGAAAGGATTTCAGTGGGTATCCCAATCTCCGCCTTTTGGATTGTCTCACTGTTAAGTGTTTCTGGGAGAGAGAAACCAAGGGAGCATTCTGAGTTAGGGATCAACCTGCAGTGGGATATCTGTAGGACTTCCCACACCCTGCACACACTCCCGAGTATCCCCCACTGAGCCCTCGCACAGCCGAACGCACAGACACCTACACGCCTACACATCTGATCACATACTCCTGGCTACACACACTAAAACGTGCACACCAGCTGCAGATGTATCCAGATTGGGACACAAGAAAGGGAAATGACTGGTAACCCATGTCAATAACTGAAAGGCTGGGGAAGGAGATGAATAGAATACAGATCCTGCCATTAAACCCTCAGCCCAATATGAACTCAGTTATAGTTTGAAAAAATATGGAAAAACCTACCACAAAAACCCATTTGTCCCTTTTCCTAAACTGTGTGTGTGTGTGTGTGCGTGCAATTTTTAGCTAATAGTAACCTTGTTAAGGAGGAAGTGAATCGTTTCCTTCTTGTTGCACACTTACAACGTTGAAATTGCATATTCTCCCTAAGGATGGGACTCTAAGTCTCTGTGTGGAAACCCTAGTCTTGGTGGTCTGAGAGGGTGTCATGAAGGCACAGGAACCCTCTGCCTTTCTCACCGAAGTTTTAGAACAAAAGCAGTATTCCTGTCTCCATACATTCATTCTCTGATCTGGGACTGCAGAGAATTTTATTACAATTCTGTGAGATGTTGTGTTCAAGACACTAGGAGAGCCAGTTCTCCAGACAAAAAGGAAATACCTTACAAAATGAGAAATTTAAAAAACTAAAGGAAATACCTTGGTCCCGGCTATTTCCGTTCCCCTCTGGTCATAGACCCGCTTTGATGGCTTAGACTCATACTGGACTCTTCAGGGGTTGGTGGGTAAGACCCTCGGGCCTCCACCGGATGTTCATCTACAGCAAATAGGAAAAATTAAATAGTTCTATCTTGGACTTGGTCATCTTTTTTGTTTTAACAATTGCTTGGCAAAGAAATTTTAACACTACACTAGTATGTATCCATTCTTTTATATGGGATTTCAACTCACGAGCAGTTAAGATGTTCACAAGTGAATTTGCATTCTCTCTCTTCTTGGCTCACCAGGCATGCAGAACATGTGGGTGGGCTTATTTCCACAAACTTGCTTAAAAGTCACTATTTTTTCTTTACTATTATGTCCTTAACTGAAAGTTGAAAACTCTAAATAATAGCATATATTCAACCAGAGCACTTTTCCCTCATTGTAAATGTGACTCTTAGGAGAGCCAGTGCACTTTGGAGTCTCTTTCCTGAGCTTCAAGCATTTAGACATTCCTCTGAGTATAAAGGATTGTGGTGTGGTGTTCCTAAGTCACTGATGATATTATTCTTTTAGCATAGTGAGTCCTTTCGCCAAAGACAGGAAATCTGGCACTGTGACTTCTGTGTGCTTGGCATTTTTATCAAAATGCTATTACAGTTTTTATGATCTTATGAAGAAGACGTTTAAAACAGCACATATTCGGGGCACCTGGATGGCTCAGTGGGTTAAGCATAGGACTTCGGCTCAGGGCATGATCTTGCGGTCTGTGACTTTGAGCCCCACGTTGGGCTCTGTGCTGACAGCTCAGAGCCTGGAGCCTGCTTCGAATTCTGTCTCTCCCTCTCTCCCTGACCCTCCCCTGTTCATGCTGTCTCTCTCTGTCTCAAAAATAAACGTTAAAAAAAAATATAAAAAAAGCACAGATTCTTGGTAGAAAATTGAAGGTAATAAATGCTAAAAAGATGTAAATATCTCTTTTAAATGACTTAACCTTTTTTCACAATTTTAAATTATCTTGTAAATGGACATTTTTCTGAAGGAGCCTCAGTATCCCAGTGCGATGTGGAGAGTGTTTCTATCCAACATTTTAAAATCTAACAGATCCAAGAGCTGCTTCTTGAAAACACTCCAGAACTTGCAGTTTAGGAAAGACATACTTAAATCAGGTGGTAGTTAGACATTTACTGGTCATTTATCCATGTTTGGCAGAGTCCGATTGTTAAGAAAACAGTAATTTCAAATATTTGGGAATAAGCAACAGGAAGACTTTGTGCCCTTTTACAGACCCTTTTACTGCCTGGGCCTGAGAGCCCCCACTTACAGATTATTTCATGTAATTCTCCAGGAGTGTGCACTCTGACTACTTAGGACTGGGTACGATATTTTGCAACTCTTTAAAGGGTCATATTTAACTTTAGAAAAGTAACAAGGGTGTAAATTATCTTTGCACAATAGCGAATCAAATGGATTTTCACCAGTTGAGACGCAACTGATTTCTGCCCATGCTTCCCAAGGGGACACCTTTATTGCCAGTAGGACATTAACCAGTGTTGAATCCATGGATCAAATCTGATTCCGGCGTTCTTTCTTTCCATGTCTGTAAGTAATTTTGTTTCTCCTACACTCCTTTGAACCAGCATTTTCCTCTAGCTGATCCCCTCATTCATGATTTAACTAAATCTTTAACACTCGGCTATATTATATTTTTAAGAGAGTCGTGTTCTTTGCCTTTTGAAAGTCATATTTTTCTCACCTGCTGCTCCTCTCTTTAAATGATAGATACGTACAGGGCCTAGAGTTGGCTGCGCATTTCCACAATGCTACTTCGGGGCCCACCCCTTTTAATTACTCGTTAGGCCTCCCAGTTTTATTCCTCAATGCTACGCACCCTCGGTTACCTTCAATATCTTCAATTTCCTCAAAACTCATAATTTCCAAGTTTTTTTTTCCTGTTAGGTTTCCCCTAAACATTAACTCCTGCTACCTGGCCACATTTTAGGATGGATGACCTAGATTGGGCTCACAACCAAATAGGTAGGTCTTTCTTTCTCAATATATTTTTATTTTTAGGCATACTTACAAGGGTTTCCACATTTCTACATTATACACGTCTTCCCTCATGTTTCCTACTACTTTGTGCCAGGCTCATTTTATTATCGTCCTGGTCCAGTTTTCTTTTTTTTTTTTTTTTTTTCTTTTTTTCCAGGTAAATCTCTAAATCCATTTGGAATTCATTTTTGTCATAGTGAGAGAAAAATAGGTTCAATAATGTCATTTCCTTGTTTTTCCTCGCTTATCCCAACACCAAGTGTCGGCAGCCCAGCCTGTCCCATGAGCCGAGTCACACACCGTGACGGCTGACCGCCACGCACCCCACGGGAGGCGCTTCCCGTTCACCAGCGTCCGAGCCACATCCTGTCGCAGGAGAAGCCGGTGCACCCAGGGCAGTCCCACTCAGTGACGGATTTGCATAGATGCATGCGTAATACATGCGTAACGAGTTTATAGCCATTCTGGTTTACGTTTTCACAGAGGAAGATGTTGTGAGTGGGGAAAATGGCATCATACTTCCTACCTCGGATCAAGATTGCCACGGCGTCTGTTAGTAAACAGGAAGGTACTGGGTGTGAATGGAGGGACAGCAGAGGAAAATGGAGAGCTGGAAAGATATTTAGCTCAGGTACGGAGAAGCCTGGAGAAATGAGAAATGCCTCTGCCACCCATGTGATAACACCCTCTGGTGACCAGTTTGACCATATGGCCCACATTCAACATCCAGCCCTAATCGCTGCTGCCCTGCTTCGTGCTGTGGTGCCCCCGGTGCATATAGCGGTTCCGTAGATGAATTAATCTCACAGATCGAGGTATAACTATTCCAGCACGTAGCTCTTCCCTCACCATTATCTCTACATTGATTTAATTGACTGAACTCATGGAAGCCAATATTTTTTCCATTAAAGCGTTTCACAATCTGCTGTGCTCTGCTTACAGTGGGGACTTCAAATAAACTGTTGCATTCAAAGCCAACTCTCAAAGATGGCCATGAGCAACTGGACTCAGTGCATCCACGCCAAAACCCACAAATCTTCATTTTAAAAGAAAAAAGAATTATTTTGTTTTGCAGAGAGAGAGAGAGAGAGAGAGCGCAGTGGACTGGGGCAGAGAGAGAGAGAGAGAGAGCAGTGGACTGGGGCAGAGAGAGACAGAGAGAGAGAGACTCCCGTGCAGGCTCCACGCTCGGCACAGAGCCCAACTTAGGGTTCAATGCCACGGCCCTGGGATCGTGACCTGAGCTGAAATCAAGAGTCAGACGCTCAACCAGCTGAGCCACTCAGGTGCCCCTGTCTCCATTCTTAATAAGTACTATGCATAATTGTGCTTACTCTCGGTACCTCAAGGTTTCTCCTGTCTTCCAAGATTTCAGTTCTAGACCACTGCTATAATTTATCGAATTCTCCAATCAGCACTAAAGCTAAGGAAGCAGCTGTTTCATTTGCCATAAACTAGGTCTCAACCAGGTTAAGTCCTAGGTTTAAGGAAGGTGAAGTTTTTAAACCATAGTTTTGGATAAGGGCAAGTTTTTCAATCCAAATGGTAAACTGGATTTTGTTGTTGTGTGTTTACCTTCTCTCACTGGGTAGAAACCATGTATAACAGTAGGTCACAGTTACAGACCAGGACTAAGCACCTGGGCGTTCAGTCCACACGGGAGGTCGGGGTTTCGGTGCACAGACCACAGCAGAGTCCTGGGGTCAGACTGAAGAGGGGACACGATATTTGAGCCGTGGAATGGCACTGGAGCCGGCAGTGGCTCTCGATCCCAGAGCCCAGACCACTGCCTTCTACCCTGGCTTTGAGACGCCACGTCATGTGGTGGGAGAAGCCCTCACTGGCTCGCTCCATTCTCCTCAGTGAGGCCGGGATCTCTGAATCTCTCTGCAGACCCTCAAAGTTCCGGCAGATTTTTTGGCATTGTCTCCAAATCTCCAGCTTCTACAAATGCCCCTCAGCAGTGCAGCGTCCTTCAAACAGGCCGATGGTTGGCGGGAGTTTCTGTCATTTTGGGGAAGTAGAACCAATAATACGCCACCCGTTCAATAACTAATAATATCTCCCATAAGCTCTTTCTTTATGTGACCCAGATTATAATTCTCTAAAATTAGTCTCTTCTCTGAACACGTGAGACCATTTTTGTGAAAAATAGTGTATAGAAATTGTTACCACCTTGACCTTAGACCACAAAACAAAACTATTCTTTTGGTTAGAGCCATTCATGAGAGTAGAATTATGAGGAAACACTCGATCAGAAGACTGAGAGCCACCAAAGGGCATGGACCCATGAGTTCTTATTTTACTTTGAGCCCAGTGTTCTTAGATTTCAGGATTTAGGACTTAATTTTTCTATTTATATTCTCATATCTCTTTAGTAGGCTATATTTTTCATACGTATGCACACCTTACCAAAGTGGGACCAAGTAAGATGTTGGTCTCCCTTTCTGTTTCTACCTCTAGTATTGACCAGATAATTCAATCGGGGAAAACAACATGCCTTTGTTTTCAGCTGAGCTATTTTCTTTTTGATGACTTTGGTCCTGCAGACCCTAAACAAATCTGCTCTGCTTCTTACCGGTTGCTTTGCTTTCCTTCTATTTGCTTCATTACGTCCTTGAATTGATTTCTTTTGTCTTGGGTACATTCTGCTCTGGTCTTTTATTTCTCAGAAATAGTCAGGCAGGTGACAAGTACAAAAGGAAGAAGAGAATTTATACCTATTTCCTTTGTTTCGGAGTTTACCACCCACTCTTCTCCCACTGCATCTGACAGTAAAATTACTCACTTCGACTCCCGTGTTAGTATTGACGGTGTTTAGGAAAATGGTGGTTTTCCTGCAGGTCTCTTGTTTGGGCTGAGGAGTAACTCACAAATCTGTTTTCACTGCTCATTTCGTCCTCTTGTTGATGCCACTATGAAGGTGAGCGTGTTCCATTTGTTGAAGCTGAAATTCAAATTCGAATGAAGGCAGTACATACCCTTACTTTGAGACAAACCTGCCACTCTTCTAGCTAGATAGTTGGTCCTTCGCATGGAAAAATTCGGGAGTGGAGGCCTCAGTGTCCCTTGATTTTACCAGAACTGGTCAGGAATGAATCCAACTATCAACCCTCCAGCAGATTTTTGGTAAGCACAAATTCAGCACCTGATAGTCTCCTGTGGGGCTTGGTATTATTCTGTGGTTAGATTCTGGGACCTGGAGCTAAACACGTGCTCTGCCATTTACTAACTTTGGACCTTGAGTAGCTGGACTTCAACCGCCTCAGTTTCTTACGATGTAAGAACTGTAACCCTGCACCACAGGGTTAAATAAGATAATGCATATCAATCATTTCGAATAGTTTCTAACACATGCTAATCACAAAATAAAAGTGAATTATGAAGCTATATACTGAAAACCATGGTAGGTATGTGACGGCCCGCAGTTTCTTCAAACATGATGTCTCTTGAGCATTAAGAGCTTAAGAAAAATAAGCTTACCTGAACATCATAGGTGGCATCAGCATGAAGGGCAGTCTTGGATTTTTGCCCAAGCCCTATCTTTCTCTTTCTCCTCTGCCTACCTCTCCAAGGAATTGCAATTTATGCGAATTTTGTTAAAACTTACATTGGACGCGAGACAACTTAAATCTCCCGAGTAGCTGTTTGTCCTCTCCGAGGTTCTCCTCTGACTTGCATGCTAAGTCTTTATCTCTGTTCCTTTCTCTCAAGAACAGTTCCTTCTGAAGCCTCCTTCCCATAGTCTGGACCAGAGCGAGTCACGTTTTGTTCTCAGACGGCAGACCTGTTTAGCAAGTCAAAATCTCTGCAAATAACCTGCTACTTTCTCTTGTTCCACAAGCTGGGCCCAGGAAGGCATACACCCACAGGAAGGCAAACAGCGACGTGCGAGGGAAGCAATCATGTGCCCTGAGACCTCAGAGGTGGAGTGATTTCTCTAGCTGGGGATGGCGGAGGGTAGGTTCACAAAGTAAATTGCACTTGTGTGGTGTGCAGTGAAGGGCTCACTCAGCAGGCATGGGGGGTGGGACCCTGCACGGGGGGGTGGGGGGGGGGTGGGACCCTGCACACTCCAACAGACGTCTGGCCCTCCACCAGCTTCTGGGAGATAGTCTCTAAGCTGTTGGAACATGCTGCCTGATGAAAGTCTTTTCCCTGGGACAGAAAACAAGGACCCTGTACTATGTGCCTTTTTTCTTTACAGGGTTTCCTCTGGACTCTTTCATTTCAAAAAACTGTGGCCATGAACAGAACAGCTTTTCTGAGTTCTGCGCGTCTGTCTTGGGTAGTCTTGGGGACACCAATAACAGCATTTCGCTTGGACTTTCAGTAGTACCTCAAAGAATAAATGTAATTTCAGGAATGTTGAGATGAGCTGAGCAGAGGATAGAAACAGTGTAACAGGAGCAGAGGTTATCAGGAGGAAATCAGAAGAATTTAGGAATATAGACAAACACTGCACCACATAGAGGGATCAGTGAACAATTCAGCCAGACATTTATTTTAAAAGTCACTACATTATCTCCAGAGGCTTAGTAGCAGAGACATAAGATTCAGTGAAACGAAGTAAATCAAGAACAATACAAGGCAATGAATAGGCACCAAGCGGACTGAGCTACCAGAGTCCAGGAAGCTGCGGTCAGCGTGAAAGAGTGTGATCTGAAAAGACTTCATGAAGATTTTGGGTGTTCTAGAAAGATGCCGTTGGGCTGTCGCAGCTTAATTCTGAAAGCACTCTTCTCAGCCTCGTTTCAACATATACTATAAATGAAATAAATCATTATTAATTCAGGTGGGCAAAGTATACAAGAAAAGTCTTTAGTCTTTAGTCAGTGTTGTCTCTGATACCACTGTTTGAACTAAAATGATACTTTGTAAAAACACATTCAATCCTTATTATTCAGAAGTTCTGTATTTGCAAAATGGCCTACTCACTAAAATTTATTTGCAACTCCAAAGTTATACTCGTGGTGCTTTCTTGTTTGTTTGCAAACAGGTGCAGAGCGGGGAAACATTTGAGTCACCCACTACTCACACTCCCAGAGGAGGCAGAAGAAGTTGACCTTCTGCCTTCTTGTTTCAGCTCTCACACTGCAGACAAGTGTCCTTCTCATGGTCTATGTAGTGCCGTATTTTTCACATTTTTGTTCTTTGACAGGTGATTCTGCTGTTTAACATCACCCTGAGTGTAGTGCTTAAGTGCTGGCTGGTGTTCCCAAGTGCAAGGAAGCTGTGATGTTGCTTACAGAGAAAGTGTGTGTGTGGGACAAGCTTCATTCAGGCCAAAGTAATAGCCCACTGGCCATGAGTTCAATGTTAATGACTCAACAATGTGTATTAAAGAAGTTACCTTTAAACGGCAACATACATTAAGACATGGTTATGTATTGATCAGTTCACAAAAATGCCATAACAAAGGCTAACAGGAACCTAACCCTGTATTTCTCCTAAAAGCAATGGTTCGGCGTTCACTCATTCAGTGTTTGTGGTGACTTTATAAATAATCTAATTTTCACAAATAATAAGAATTGACTATAGTTAAAATACTGTCTTCTGCAAGAAGTAATCACGAGAGGCTAGGTTATACTTAAACTCATGTATAAGTATAAACTCATGTTTAAGTATAAACTCATGTTATTAACTATCCTTCTTTTATATTCTAACTACTGGAACAGAAAAAAATTTACTAACCAATAAAATGTATACTTTACAATTCACTTAAATTTTCTTTACTTAAAATTGTACATAAGGAACATTTTATGCAGCTTGCAAGCAACAAGGAAACCAGAATAATTTCTGTGTCATGAAGAATTCTGCAGTTTAGTTCTGGCAAATTGGGTAAGCTGGAAGACCGCAGGCAGCTATTGGCTAGAACTTTCCATCACAAACAGGAAAGCACTTGGCATTTTTTAGGCATACTGGAGGAATAGAAACTTCTTTAACCAAGTCTTTTTGCAAATTATCTCCATTAAAAGGAGCGATTTTATGCTTTTGGAGGTAAATATTTCCCTTTTTTAGTGGATATTTATCATCATTTACACAACACAACTCAAAGGTGATCCTGAATCACAAACAAAGCCCCTAAGGCTAGCCTACAGGGGACCCATTTGCACAAAAGGGCTGCCACCTCACCTTGCATAGCACAGCTCAGTACACAAAGGAAAGAAGCAGTGCAGCAGGTGGTGAAGAGGGTGAGCCTTCCTGTCAGACTTACTAGGTTTAACCTTGGCCCTTACTAGCTATGACCTTATCTCACTAATAGGCTCTAGATCTTAGTTTCCCAGCTTGTTGGCCAGGACTGTAACATTTATTTTGCACAACTGTAAAAATTAAATTCTATATAAAGTACTCAGTACAGTCACATAAACCCTCAACAAGTGCTTGCCGCTGGTATTCTCGTTTGGCTCCAGCTGTTCCTGAATGGGAGGGCCAACTTGGCAGGGAAGATCATCAGGTTTCTTTTAAAAATCCGGAAATTTAAGTTGTAGAGAAACTTTAGCAAATACAATATACCTGATAGGTCAACTGGCCCATAAACCGGTAATTAGCAACTGCCCCTTTATAGGTAAGGAGAGCCCTTCCGATGCAGTAACACTACGACTAAACGTCTAAAGTTAACTTGTACAGTTAACCTCCTCCTCAAGGAGGAGATGTTTAATCACATCCACTTTGTTTTGTTGATTTAATAGGAATAAGGAAATAAATAAGAATGATGAGGAAAACCCACCATCTGAAAGACCAAAACATTTTCTTCTTGTGAAACCACTCTAAAGGTATTCTGCTTTAGCTGAATCACCGGGAAGAAGTCTAATTCCCTCCCTGTCTGCCTTCTTGGGGACACTATTCATATGAATCACAACTTTAAGTAAGTGGACAGCCCTCACCCACCTGTGGAAACTGTAGAAGACAAGAAGTCAAACAACTATCAAGGTACGGTCTTATATGAACACACATTTTTTATTACTTTGGCAAATTTCAAATACGGCGGCAAGGGCGGTTGTATCGGATGTGAGTGAGATCTTCAGGTTTGTCAACCAGTGAAATCTGAAAACACGAAGAAGGAGGAGGAGGAAGGGAAAGCTTTGAAGAAGCCAAGCCAAATGTATTAATCTTGCTACATTACTGCAGTAGGAGAAAATTACCTGGATAGGGTCTCAGTGGCATCCCAGAAAGAAAACATCCCGCAAGGATATTTATAAAACTGCAAAGCCAGAGCTTGGTGGTTCTCAGGCAGGTGTTTCAAGACAGAGAGTGGGGTAGGACTGTGCAGTTTGTAATGGTTCTACATCAGCTGGCACTGTGAGCAAGTCCTCGTAAATAAGCTACTTCGGTTGGTTCCAGTCTTATCTTTGAGGAGCAAGTATTTTCTGGGTCTGGTAGCTCAGCTGATTTTTCTTGTTTTCAATATTATTTAACATATAGATGGAAAAGTGTGGCCTGTCCGCGTATCGTCCAACACAGAGACAGGAAATTAGGTTGACTTCAGTTTTCAAGTCGCACAGTTAGAAAGGGCAGGCTTTTATTTTAAGTTCAGATTTTTCTTCCTACAAATTCTCTCAAGGTGAACCATTTTTCCTGAGGCACGTACTGTTATATCTAGTTACTGAATCCTAGGACAATAATCACTTCTGCTATTGCATTTTTAAATGAGTTGTACGGTGAAATACTTATTGGAAAATCGGTCTAGTGAACCGTCTGCACAGCGTGAGCAAATAAACCTGGCTGTAGAGAAAGAGCGAATCATGGCATAAATATTTAGCGGAAAAGCACGCACTTTTAAAAAGAGAGAGAGAAATAGTCAACTTCCGTGAACCACTGTCTGCCAGCGAGGAGAAAGAATAGGAATCACCTGCCCCACTTGATATTTCAGTGCTGATCAGATGTTACTTCCACGTTTTTCCATCTTAAGTCTGGCCGAGCGGGTGGAACCGAATTAAGCAAATAAATATCCACTCGCACAACTTTTCTGTTTGGCGGGCGTTAGCCTCGTTTTCTGGGATTTCAAGCAAACTATTCACGCTTTCGTCGGTCATGCTCACAGCAAAACATTGGTTTATATGCACAGCTTTCTTTCTTAAGAAGCTATTGCCTGCTACTCGGTAAACCCTTGATATTTATAAACAGAATAGTAACGGATGACCTTATTGTACCTACAAGGCTAGAATTCACTTCAAAGTTTTCTGCTGAATTTATACATGCCAAGAACATCTTTTGAGTGCTTTCATACTGGTTTTAAAATCCTGAAGCTAAATTTAGAGCGCTGGAATATTTGCTTTATATACATCTATCTGTTCCCCCCAACTGTAAGCATTAAAATGCTGTACATATACATAAAAGTTGTCCTCTGAGTCTTTAAATATTTGTACTAAAAGGAAGGAAAGGAGTTTCTAGTGCAAATTTTAAAAGACTGTGGAATCACTTTTCTGTGGCTGGAAAGGAAGACCAGTGGAAGAAAATTATCTTTTGAATCCTTAAAATTATATTGGTCAAATGATGGAAGCCGAACGCCCGAGTGAGGGTCATTTCCTCCTGTGGCTGAGGGCGGTGATGTCACTAGACCTCAGGGGCCAGAGGAACCACAGGCTGGCCTCCGCCCAGGCTTCTGCGGCTCGCAGGTCTGCCCTCGGCTCGCTGTTGGCTCACTGCACGGCGTCTACATGCTGGGAACACAGTTATCAGGGGCTCTGGAGAGTCAGACCTCACAGAAAAGCCTGGGACGCACTGGCCTTGCCCAAGGCCCTCCCAGGACAGCGATCTGCAGCCAAGCCTGGAACGCCCAGATACCCGTGCAGCCCCCGGTGGGGCAGGTACAGATGTCAGTAGGCAGAGGGTCGGCTTTGGAGAAGGGACAGATGTTCTGTCAACAATATCAGAAATATTTTTTAAGTTTATTTTGTTTATTTTGAGAGAGTGGAGGAGCAGAGAGAGAGAGAGAGAAGGAGAGAGAATCCCAAGCAGGCTCCGTGCTCAGCGCCGAGCCTGACGTGGGGCCTTGATCCCGTGACCGTGAGATGACAACTTGAGCCATATCTGGAGGCCCCCGCTTAACCGACTGAGCCACCCTGGCACCCCAACGGTATCAGAAGTACTGTTTTCGTCTCATCTGGAAAACACAACCCACATTCTTCCCTGACCCCTGCATCAGTTATACAGTGTTGGTTACAGTAACAGAAGACTTGACTCAAACGGGCTTGAACAGTATTGGCAGAGATAAATAGAGACAGCATACGGGAAAAACTCAGAGGAAGCTCTGGTGTGATCCACGATTCAGTGATGTTCCTATGAGCTCGGTTACTCCCGGCCCCTCTGCTGTGCGTCTGCAAAGTCAGTTTCAGCCAGAGGAAGGCTGAGCCGGTGAACGCACAGCCGTGCGCCTTGTAAGCTGTGCTATACGCTCTCGGACACAGAAACCTTTGCACCACTATGCCCACCAAAAGCCCTACTATTCACTCTTACTTGAACAATTTAGACTCGTATCTTCCCCAGAAGTAGCCAGGGGCAGACTTGGCCAGGAAACTGGAATGATCTATTTGGTGTGTCCCCTACTTTTGGAGTCTGGAATGGGGCCAGATGAATAACTAGCATATGTTGGGGGCCCCTGGGAACAGGCAGGGAGAAAATTCTTGCCAGAAAGTCACCTAGACCATCGGCCACATGTCCATCCCCATACGGTTCTTTATAAGTTTTTCCATTGCTACTTTATGTTATTGAAATGGAAGATACCAAATTTAACCAAATTCATCACTGTTAGGGCTAAAAATGTAATTCATTCTTTCTTCCTTCCAGGGAATCAAACAGTAGTGAAATGCTGGGATTTGACGACCAAATGTCTAATATTTCAAGGAAAACTCTTAAGTTTCAATTAGAAATCGTAGTTTAGATGTGAGACTAAGTTATTCCTCCCCTCCCTTTCCTGTTCTGAATCCTTGGGAAGGCACCTTTGAATATTCCTGGGAGAGACCCCCCCCCCTTCCCAGATGGCACCTGACTCCCTGGGAGTCTGAGGACCGCAGCCCACCCCGCCTCCGGAGGCTGCAGGAGACAGGAGGAGTCGGGAAGAAGCCCTGACTTACAGCACAGCCACCTGTCCCAGGTGCCACTCAGGGACCAACCAGAGCATCCTCTCCCTTCAAAGGGAAGGGAGTAAAGCAACGACTCCTCATGCCTCCTTTGCACAAGGACAGAAGGCAGAAAGCTCCTCTGCTCAAGATTTCAGTGAGGAAAGAGACAACTTCCACAAACTGTCATTGTGTCACTGCTTTAAGTAACACCTTTCCTGCTGGTAGGAGATGTGATTATCTAATTAGATACCTTTCTGTTGCATCCCCCGTGCGTGGTGCATATCTACACCCACCTAGGACTTCCTTCTCTTCCGTGACCGAGTTAGAACACGGGGAATGGAGGAGGGGAGAAAGCAGATCAATAACTGAGCCCACCGCATTGGGACCTTCGCTGGAGCTAGAGTAGCGAGATGGGAATCAGGCAGAAACAAATTACTCAACCAGTTTACTCACTGTATTGATTACACGATGATAAACACATGCACATGTTCATTACAGACAGTTATTCCTAAGGCCTGAGAGTTTATTGATCCATTTGAGAGTGAAAACTTTGCCTAAAAGACTTTAAGTTCTTTTCCTTAATTTTTTTTTGTCTTTCTTAGATGTAATCCATCAATAAAACCCACTTTATGTGCAGTGGGATCATGGTGCTCAGTAAAGAAATAAACAGAAAGTAAAACTTTGACCCAATTCCTGAAAATACAATTCAGCCCCTTTTCACCTCTCCTGCCATTATTCAGGATTGATTGATTGATTGGTAAAGAGATCTGACTCATTGTCAGAGGCAAGAAAGCTAGTCTCACACCAATAAGCAGTTGTTGTATAAACCAAGACTGATCCCTGGAGGCTTTATAAAAGTGTATTTTCTTCATGCTCCCCCCTAGTGGAATTTCCTGACCTTACTATGGACTGCAGTATTTCGTTTCCAAGATGCCGGATGGAAAGGAGGAAGCAAGGATGCACAGGACACATGGTGGTTTTGCTCTTGCCTAGATTAAGTGCTAGAGTCAAAAATATTACAAAGTAAAGACTCACAGGACAACTCAGGTTTTTAAACGTAGAACGGTTGGTCAAGAATAAAGGCCAGGTGGTATATGATTCCAGTCACATTAGGTCAAGGTTCAAGGGAACGGAAGGTCTTCAGTAGATGTTGGAAGAATCATTTCAGGACCAGCTCCCACGTAGCACGGAGGGGCCTCTGTTTTGCCCCCCTTTCGCCACCATATTGTTTTCTGATTTCAGCGAAAGTCCTCTGACTAAGGGTAATGTTCCTCTTCCTCTTACTATGTAGTCAGGAGGTATCTCACTGGCCCATTCGGTAGGTCTCTAACTATTCTCAGAGGTAGACCTTACTGAGTCTGTCATGGAAGCTTGAAGCTATATAGTCCAGATGATTTTTTTCTCGGGAAATTCACAAGTGCACATGACTGGACTATGGTTTCAAGTATTCCAATTTAATACCACGTATTAAAAAGCAAGTTGATATCAACAGTTGAAAGAGAAAATTACAATTTTCCTTTAAGGAGAGGAATATCAGTGGTCCCTGTGTGAATTTCTTCTTTTACAAGGGAGAAAGAAAATAAGATTTTGGGATTTGATTTCTAACGAGATGCCACATCTTGTCACCTCAGGTAAGCAAATTAAATGACTCCTTGCCTACACTGTATTTATTTTGTTTTGTGGATATCTGTGTTAGTCAGTCACTGTACGGTAATTATTCTAATTACCAAGTATATTCTAAGAACATAAATCTCATTACTTGGTGGTCATGATGGTAAATCTAGGTACTTCTGTATTTAACAGGTATGTCAATTCAGGCCCATGCAGTTATGATTGGAGTGTTATTAAATATTAATAGTCACATGGAAGTCTCATTCTAAAATAGAATTGGAAATGAACTTGGGCAGAAAAGTTAATGTCTCTACCTTTCTTCTGATTCCCGCTCAAGTTTATTAATGGACCATGGCATTGAATAGATGTATGTTTGCATAAGGACACCATGTCCTTGTGACCTCCAGGGTGTGTTAAACCAAAGTCCCTTCAGGTCTGGGGCCCATGTGAGGAGCTGGGTATCTAACTCACTAGACAGGTTGGCAATCTGTTACACTGATGCTCCCAAGCCTTGGCATTCACGGCCCGTGTGTCTCCCCCTCTGGAAGCTGGGTGGGGCCTGCGACTCACTTGAACTGCTAGGCTATGGGAAAGGAACGCTTCCCGGTTCTGGACAAAGAAGGCCTTGAAGATCCCGCTTTTGCAGTTGGGTGTCCTGCAGGGGACCCAGTGTGGAGAGAGAGCCTGGGGGACAGGAGGCCCTGGGCCATTCCAGAGCCTTCCTGGAGCTCAGCCCGACCAGACCCCACACGTGTCTTAGTTCCCATTGTTTCACCTCAGGTCTACACAAGGCCAGTGAGTGAGAGAGAGAGAGAGAGAGAGAGAGAGTGTGTGTGTGTGTGTGTAAAACTGGACACAACACTTCGCAGTTGCCACGGTGACTTTACGATCTGCTCTCTGGCTGCACATTGAACACTACGGGTTGAATGTGTTTTTGTCTGAAACGCTTGAGACCAACTTTACCGTTCCAGTTCTCAATGAGTGGATATTGCTGAGAATATTGAGGGAGAATAGTGAGTTAATCTCCCTAGATTAACTTTTTAAAACATTGTTTACATACATGCCAAAAACACTCCAGTACTCGTTATATTTAGTGTAAATTAACTCTTTGCGAGACTAAGATATGAGACTAATGCTTTCCACACCATGAGCTCATGATTCCGAAAATTCCACAGGAAATACTTCAGTATTAAATTAGAAATTAAACACTAACTCCGTGGTTTTTCAAAATTTAGTACATCAGAATCACCCGGAATAATTGTTGAACGTGACCAGCGTTAGGCCATATACTTCTAGCCCCTGCCCGCACATACACAACTGCAGAATTGCGTTTAAACATGTCTCGAAGCTACTTCTTACTACTTAGCAAGTGAATTCGTGGGGATAATCAAAATATGATGTGAATAAATTACAAGTTCTCTCTGACTAGAGTTCTTGTGCTTGTTCAGTAAGAAATCTGGTTGCAATAAAATGCTGTTGCAACTTTGTGTCTGTATACTTGCAACCTCTTCACTTTTGGCTTTGGTGCTTCCTTTTCATTGCCTTATTTTTTTAAGATAAATGTTTATTCACTTTTGAGAGACAGAGAAAGAGAGAAAGAGAGAGCGTGAGCAGGGGTGGGGTGGAGAGAGGGGGAGACAGGATCCAAAGCAGGCTCTGTACAGACAGCAGAGAGCCTGACGCGGGGCTGGAACCCGCAAGCCGCGGATCACGACCTGAGCCGAAGTCGGACGCCCCACAGACTGAGCCGCGCAGGCACCCCTGTTTTCATTTCATTATTAAAGTTGACTGGAGTTGGTTGTAGTTTCAATTGCTGTTTTTCTGTTTTAAAAAATATTAATGTTATATTATGTTTATTTAATACCTTGTGAGTTCTTACTTAACAGTGTGTAGAGATACATGTCTTCAGCAACATAATTTTTAAGCTGCAAATTTTATTAAATAGAATTTTACTCTAATATTAAAGTGGTTATATACAAAAATGTTTTTAAATTATTAAACTGTAAAAAATCATTAATGTGTGCTACCTATGCATTTGTGGTGTCTTAAAAAGTTATATCAAACAACATTAAAATTTTTTTTTTAATTTATAGGGGGCATTTTAGTAATTTAAACAAGGTGTTGGATTTATATCCATTATTAAGTGCTTGTTGAGTAATTTATTTATGTTGGTGTAAAAATGTTACTATTGTTCATGCGAAATGAAAAAACCTTTTTTTTTTTTTTTAATTTTAAAGAGAAAGGGAAAGAGTTGTTGTATTCGAGCCCCAGTTAGGACAGCTGCACAGAATACACAATCTTCACAAAGAAGAACGTGCTCCCGGGAAGGGATATTTGGTGTAGGGTTATGTGTGTTTTTTACATAAAGAGTTACAAAGCATTATGATGAAGCACATTCCAGAAAGTTACAGACTTTACGTTATGTTTTTAGTATGTGCAAGACTGTATGACTTTAGTCTTATGGGATCCAGGGAGGTTTGTTTGTTCTTCTTATCTTTATGTTTGGAATGCTCCTTTTTGCTTTTTTTTTTTTTTAAACGACACAGACATACAACGTGTGCTCAGCCAGAATCAAAACCCGGGCTTTGAAGCTTTGCTGAGTCGGTCTGACCTTGGTAAGTGTGACAGAGTGAGCTTCCCTGGAATCCTGGGAGCAGAGCCCATCACCACTGAAAGTTGAACATTTCCTCTATCACTATTAGCATTTCTATTATCATGAACTCTTGTCATGGGATATCAAGGATGTTGAAAGTAGCAATGTTGTGGAAGGAAACAGCACCTCAGCTAGGCAGCCATAATAGAGTTTACTGTTTAGGGAAACGGAGGACATACGATCCAGGCCTAGTCGTCGTACCTGCGAGGACTTGAGATGCAGGCTGGTGTGGTCATCGGGGCCCAGACAGGACAAGGGCACAGAAATGGCCTCCTGCCAGAGCAGAGCCTTGTAGAGGGCTAGCAAATCAGTAGGGAAGGAGTTAGAATAAACACCCAACCCTCACTCTCAGGCTGGTGTCTGTCTCCTAAAAGTGCTTCTCTTTATTCTACTCCAAGCCAGATGGCAGAGGGCCCCACTGTGTGCTCTGCAAAGGTCAGCCACCCAGGCACAGGGCATTATGAAGAGGGGTGAGGAATGGACCTGGGAGAACAAATGGGAACGCTCAGCACTCATGGGAGAACCATTGTCTTAATAATTGGATGTTCATATAACAAACTAAATATGATGCCATTAATGTGTTCATATATTTCATTGGACGTACATCACAGGACTGACTCCACTGCAAAATTTAGACATTCGTCTTTCTAACAGCTATTGGTCTCATAGCATCTTGGATAACTTCTAACTAAAGAACTCTACTAATTCTTGCCAGTACTTTTAAGGAATTTCTCTCATTTTCCAAGGTCACTTTATACTGATTGTATATCTTTGTTTAAGTTTATTTATTTATTTATTTTGAGAGAGAGATAGAGAGTGAGCAGAGAAGGAACAGAGAAAGAAGGAGACAGAAAATCCCAAGCAGGCTCCACACGGTCAGCACAGAGCCTGATGCGGGGCTCGAACCCACAAACCGTGAGACGATGACCTGAGCGAAAATCAAGAGTCGGACACTTAACTGACTAGCCAGGTGTCCCCGGACTGTACATCTTGAAGCAATGAACAACTCTATATACTTTGGAGCCAAATGAAAATTTATCAGTGGACATCATTATTCCTTTTGCAAATCATAGATGAAAGAATGACATTTAAAAAGCATCTCAATGGGCACTGAGGAGGGCACTTGTTGGGATGACACTCAGTGCTGTCTGTTAGAGATGAACCACGGCAATCTACCCCAAAACCAAGAGCACACTTTACACACTGTATGTTAGCCAATTTGACAATAAATTATATTTTTAAAAGTAAATAAATAAATAAATAAATAAAATAAAAAGAATCTCACTTGTGTAAACCTTCGGAAGTATTTGCTCATGATACTAACGAAGCATGGATATGATAGAACTGAAAAGTCACGAAATAGTGTGTGTCCATCCTCTGCCAATTTATTTTACAAGAACAAAAAGAAAAAGTAATCAATTTTCCTACAGTTACGATACAATAGCTCGTAGCTTACTTGATTTGTAACCTTTATTTTGTGATCTTTGTCTGAGCCATTTGAGGGTCTTAATCAGAATGACAGTCTAGCTTAAGTTGGTATACAACAACTAATCTTATAAATAGATTTAGAAGAGAAAGGGGGTGAAAAAATAGGAACTTCAAATTTTACGTGGTTGGATTAAAAAATGTGTGCGATTAATGGGAGTCTCACCATTAGCCCAGTGGAGTCACGTAAAATTACCGGGGATCATACGGGTTTATAGACCGTCCTGTAGTCAAGTGTATACCGGACAAGAAGCCAAATAAAACACCTCAAAAGTTATTTCTTTGTGTGACTCAGTGATCTGGTCAGATAATACAGGCAGATGGCCCTTTATTTTTCTCTCCTTAAAATGATTGTGTTCATGAGACTGCCCCTTCCAGTTTAAAATACTTCATTTACTCCCTGGTGTGATTCCATCCTGTGCAGCTGTTCTCTGGAACAGAAGTCGTTTATCCCCATCCGCCCTCTCTCCCACCTAAATGCATGCCACCATACCATGGAAGCTTTGAAGGAAATGGACATGAGTCCCAGAACTACCTTTTTGGTTGTGAACTGAAGGCTGACAATGATTATCACTTTAATGTGGATAAGGTTGGAAACGAGCACCAGTCATATTTAAGAATGGCCTGTGCAGGGGCTGGTGCAAAGGAAGGATTGAACGTTGTTGAATCAGAGGCAATGAATTACTATGGCAATCCAATCAAAATCACACTGGCAACTTTGAAAATGTCTGTCCAGCCGACGGTTTCCCTAGGGGGCTTGGAAATAATACCACCTGTGGTCTTACAGTTGAAATGTGATTCAAGGCCTGTGCACACTAGTGGACAGAACTTTATAGCTGTGGAGGATGATGCAGAGTCAGAAGAGGAAGAGGGAAGGGGATATGAAACTCCTTGGTATATTTGGAAAGCGTTCTGCTCCTGAAAGTGGCAGCAAGTTTCCACAGAGAAAAGTAAAACTTGTTGCTGATGAAGGTGATGATGATGATGATAAAGATGATGATGAAGAAGATGATGATGAAGAAGATGTGAAGATGATGGTGATGGTGGTGATGGTGACGAGGAGGAAACTGAAGACAAGGCTCCAGTGAAGAAATCTATACAAGATACTCCAGCCAAAAATGCACAAATATCAAACCAGAGTGGAAGAGACTCAAAATCATCAACACCAAGATCAAAAGGTCAAGATCCTTCAAAAAATAGGAAAACATTCCCAAAATACTGAAAGGGCCTAGTTCCATAGAAGATATTAAAGCAAAAACTGGCAAACAAGCATAGACAAATGTGGCCCTCTTCCCAAAAGTGAAGGCCAAATTCATCAATTATGTGAAGAATTGTTCTCCAGATGACTGACCAAGAGGCTATTCAAGGCATCTGGCAGTGCAGGAAGTCTCTTTAAGAAAACAGTTTAAGTAGTTTGTTAAAATTTTCAGTCTTGGGGCGCCTGGGTGGCTCAAGCGGTTGAGCTTCTGACTTCGGCTCAGGTCATGATCTCACGGTCTGTGAGTTCGAGCCCCGCATTGGGCTCTGTGCTGACAGCTCAGACCGTGGAGCCTGCTTCGGATTCTGTGTCTCCCTCTCTCTCTGACCCTCCCCCGGTCATGCTCTCTCTCTGTCTCAAAAATAAACATTGAAAAAAATTGTTTTCAGTCTTACTTCATTTCTGTAACAGCTGATATCAGGCTGTCCTTTTTATACTACAGAGTGAGGACTTTCCCTGTGACATCTGATCAATGTTGTCCAGGTTCCATTACCAAGAATGTGTTGTTCAAACTTCCTGTTCATTTTTAAACATGGAACTCTACCCTTTGCTTGGGTTCTGGTACATACGGACTGTTAGACAGGATGTGGTGGTGGTCAGACAAATAGAAATGGTGGGGAGACAAAAATGTGCATGTGAAATAAACTCAGTATTTTAATAAAGCAAAATTAAATCATTTAAAATTTAAAATACTAATACTCCCCTGAATTCATATTTCCCTTTCAAAAACTATAAACCAAACACATGCTTCTTACAAAAATCCCAGATAGCACGAGTCCTCCTCAACCAGTGATGGAGCAAATCATATATTTAAGTCAATTTTAGCCAATATTTAATCCAACTCGCTGGGCTGAGAAGGTGTGCCTTCTTTCCTTTCAGTTCTATTTTCCATTTCTTGGATTCTTCATGGTCTGTCTCTTTTTTTTAAAGAATATTACCTATTCACTGTTAGACTCCTTCCAATTCAACACGGGGACTCTGTGTTTTCTCCTTAAAACCCATGGTTCTCTCTGACTGGCAATATCAACATCACCTGGGAACTTGTTACAAATGCGAATTGTCAACACAGAACAATTTAATCAGAAAATCTGGAGACGGGGCTCAGATTGTTTTGTTTTGTTTTGTTTTACGTTCCTAGGAATGACCTTGTCTCTCTCGTCCACTTAAATTCTTACAATTCTTTTTAAGATTTGGTTCAGATACTACCCATTTATAACATAACTGTAGAATCTTCCTCTGGAGGAAGATTTTTGTTCTAGTGATGTATTTCTCCCTTGTGCCCGGCACAGTTCCCCAAGCACGGAACACACAATTAACAATCCATAGGGCTAACGCTTCATTATACCTTTGAATTATCTGCAAACACATAAAAATATGAATGAATATAATAGTTCAGGTAACTGCACGAAGCATATAGTGTTTTAACCCCAAGAATTCACGGTCACCTGGTAAAGCAAACGGGAGGTAGACCACCAACCGTTGGAAGACGGCGTTAAAGAGTTTGAACTTGGCCCGCAGCCTCCAGGTAAAATTTGAGGCAGGGCAGAATGTCGACTGGTTCGTGTTCTGCTAGGATCGCAGCGGGGCTGAGGCTGGGACGGGCCAGCACTTGAAGAACTTGACAGGTGTGTACACACACTTAGGGGGAGGGCCTTCCAGGCCAAGAGAAGGGTTGTTTATATTCTTCCTCTTCCGCCCTGTCATGGGGCAGGGTGCTGAGCAGCGGTGGCTGTCCTGTGGATCACGTTCCAACACTTTTAAACCCGGGGGAGGGAAATGTACCAGGGGAAGGCAGGAACAGCGAGGGGGAAAATATTTTCCAGAATGCTGCAGGTCAGCCTGGGACACGCAAGATCAGTTGACAAGTGTGAGAATCGCAGAAGACGAAAACGTCGCGCCTGTCTCCAAGAACAATAGAAAATACAGACGAGGAGTAAAGAAGACGTTCGAACGTGAGATTCGGTCATGTGCAAATGGAGAAATTTCCAGGTGCGTTTCTCTGCGTTGTAGCCTCCTGCCCCACAGTCTACGGGAGCAAGTCTGGCTGGCTGACGTTATGGGATCAAGACTGGGGAAATACTTGAATAGAGGCTCCGGATTAGAAAAAAGTAACTGAAGCATGCCTGGGGAAGAACAAGTCCTATGAGGAAAACGGACATCCTATCACTGACAAACACGTGGGACACACGCGATGTTTACAAAACTCAGAACACCACCACACACGTTCCCCTCGGGAAGACGTAGCAGGACCCCAAGGCCCAAACAGGAATTGCCTATTTAATTGTCTCATGTATGCGAGACTCTTAAGACAAGCAGCTTCTGTAACACGGTCACATGGTCGATGGCAGGCTGGAATAGGGTCTGAAGGTGAAAGAGCGACTCGGTTAACTGTGGCCAGCAGACAACAGGTAGAGAATGATACCAACATGTTTAATTTTCACTTTCTGTCTAGCAGGAGCGTGTAAAAACCGTTTCTGACCCCGTGTTTGCAGTTAACTGGCCATGAGCCGTGAGAAACAGCCTAATAATGACGCTTTGTGCTGCACGCTGTCAGGTGGATTTCCTCTGGCGGCATCGTCACGTCCAGGGGCCGGATCAGAGGGACCCCAACGACCGTCCGAGTGGACGCGCATTTTGTGACGCGGCCTGAAGAGTGACTGCTTGCGTGCGTTTGAAGGATGAGCTCCGACAGCTCGTCCTCGAGCTGGTCTCAGCTTCGTTTCCGTGCTCCCGGTGTGTTCCTCTCATTTCCTGCCGGAAAGCCCAGGAAACCCGTGTGCACCCTGAGCGTCCGCACGGGAGTCACTCCCTCCGTGCTCCCACAGGCTAGGATGATCCGCCGGTACTCCTTAGTTCGAGATCACCTTTGATCGTCTCTGGTCCTGAAGGTAGGATATTGGCACAGAAAATAAAAATTAACGATGACGATGACTGCAGTGAGGATGGGAGCTTTAAAAGTGGCTCGCCTCTTTGGACGTTACAGCGCCCCTAGCACGTAGGTATGATTTGGGGTGAATATCAGGACAGGGCATCTCAGAAGGATTAAGGAACGTGTCTAAGATCAAACAGGAAGTGGGAGAGCCGAGATTGGAACCGACCTCTGTCAGAGGCTAAAAATCCTCTCCCGATGTGTCCAAGAACTGACTCGCCGTATCATGATTCACTTTACCAAATCTGTCAAATCTGTCATTTACTGTAATGGCTTACAACTTCCTTCATTAACAGTGCCCATGTCTCATCCAGGTGACCATGTTTTCTCTCTTTGGCTATACTTCATGCTTTCCAGAATATTTCACTATATTTATTTGATTTAGTGGGTGAAGGACCGTTTCTGGTACAGCTGGGAAGGGCTAGGTGGACATGCGTGATTTGCTGGGGGGAAGAAGTCCTCATTCCTCTAGTGCACCTGTTACTGTTTCCTAGAGGCAGAAAGGGTATGTGTTAACGGCTGTCATCACCATATCACCACAGTGCTGTCAGGACTCCCCCTGGGATGTCACAGCGCGCTTTTATTTACCCTTAAAAACGTGCACATCCTAGCGTATCCTCAGTGCTGTCTCTCTTGTGTCTACAAAACAGTACGCTTTGGCCGATCCTCTCATTCGGATTGTCTGTATCTTGTTTGCTCTTCCTGAAAGAGCATTTATTTATCATTTTCTCTACTCCAAACCTTTTTCCCATGTATAGATTGCCCTCCTGAAAATTTTCTCCCTTCCCCCTCAATCTGTCCCTCCCTCCCTCCTCTTACGGTCATGCATAAAAAGGCTACCACAGCTCAGAATGTGCTCATTTTAGCTAAAGAGAATCATATCAGAATGATGTGTATGAAGAGCGTATTTCGTTCACGAATAAAATAACAGCCTTCTTTCATCGCTTCAAGTTTTGTGTGATAATACAGGATTAATTTTGGATTTAAATAATACTAAAAGAGGGAGAGAGACTTTTGTCAAGATGAAGTAGGGTTTTAAGTGATTGAGAACCCTGCCTTGGGTTCTCCGTGCAATCTCAGAACCAGAGAGATGAGTAATACTTTCACCTTAATTTCCTCAGTGTGTCTGTCACATTTATATTATTTTCCTAAGGTCTTTCTACTGATAGGAAATTGGAACAACGTTAGTGACATCGGATGGTGAAGATTCAATGTTCAGTCTTCCATCAGACACTTTAGCTTTTGTTCCACAATACAAACTTGGTAGGGGAGGGGTCTAGTCAACAGCTTATCTGGCTTTGCCCAGATGGGATGTAATGGTGTCTTAAGTGATTTATGTTCAGAGTGCTCCCCTCAAGGGAGGGAAGCAGCTTTTGAAAAGAAGCACAGTCTTTTTAATCTCTAACTGGGATCTAGAAGGGTTATTGTTTCAATTTGAACTCAAGAAATAGAAGATTGAGGTGGAAAGTATTGGAATATTATACTTACTGGTGGTTCATTGAATGAATGCGTGTGTACACACACACACACACACACACACACACACACACACACAATCAGTGTTTTGTCTAATTGAAAATTAAATATCCCAAGTTTTATAACTCTACCAGCATCTACTGTAAGTCAACATTTCGTTAACTCAAACATCCACCAGACTTGGGCATGCTTTGGCACAGCTCAAGGAGATGCTCACAGCCAGTCTTCAGATAAGTCGACGCATGTGCAGAGGAGGCCGCAAGGATCTATGTACGTGACCTTTATGTGAAGCAACTTATCCATATAGAAGAAAAAAACACATTAGCTAGATCAAATGAGAACGGTTCCGTGTAACAGAAAAAGCAACAATTTACGGACTGCACTGATGGCCTTCGTCCCAAGGACCTTGTATCTGGTGGCTCTGAGGAGAGGCCGTGGTGACACAGGCCCTTCAGCCCGGCTGTGTGGGTCCTGGTGCTGAGCCACGGCCCCGCTCCCCTCGGGCAGGAGGGTCCTGTTCTTTCCCGGATACTCACCCAGTGGGTTCCATGATGTATCCAGAGCTTCGGCTAATCTCCACTGTAGTGTGTTTCTCTGTTCAGTGCACTATTACTCACGCCCCTATGCCAGTAGGTCAAATACTCTGGAGGCCTCACATAAAGAATCTCTAGGTGAATGCTATTTAGTGCATGTTAGAGTGAGAGCCAAGATCTTCACATCCAGGGCCACTTCCCCAAGCCCGTCAGCTTGCTTCCTCTCTGGTTTCCTTGTGTCCGATGTTCTAAACCTTCTTCATCCATGGACCAGCCGGCCAAGCTAGTCACGGCTCCCGTGAGTCAGACTATATTCCTACCTTGGCTATTCTGTCTACACAAAATGGGTGAAATAGCGTGCACTGGGAGGATTCTTCCCTACCTGCTGTTCTTTAGGACCATTCCTGATTTTGGGTTCAGCACAGCCCTCACCCTTTATCAGCTTGCGTCCTATCCTGAGCAACGCAACTGTTAAGCAAGCTTTGCCTTTTTCCTCCTCCATCAGCCAATCATAAGGCAAACCAGAGTGGACGTAAGTTTGAGCTGAAGAAGAAGCCACAGAGGGACAGTAGTGGACACCAGGGAGGCTGCCTGCTCACAGAGCTTATCTGTGTCCTTTCGTGCTGGTTTGTGCCCGATCTTGAACATACCATTTCCTCCTCACTAAATGTCTGCTGCGCTAACCGTACCTTTGACTTGTGGGCTCTCACAGAAACGATTGTGAACCAGTTCTGATCACATGGTCATTTGATATGTCAGGATCTCCATTACTACCAGGTTCATAGCTCTTGAGAAATATTTTTGGATAGTGTACAATTATGTGCTGCCAGTGTCCAAAACTGGGTCCATTAGCCTAGAGCTCTTAGCTATTATTTTCATACTGGGGATGCCAGGAGCTCTACACAGGGAATTTTCCAACTGCATAGAGATCTCTCGTGTCCGTTGAGTTGTATTATTCATTTGAATGTCTGTCCAAGTGGGGACATTCTATTCTTCCCCCCGTGGACGTGGCTGGATGCTTTCCTGCCTGGCTATGTCTCGAAGAATCCTCATTGCACATACACATAGAGGTAGTTTATGATTATCCTTTCTCTTCAACCAAGGTAACTCAGTTTTTACAGGACAAATGGTATTTAGGGCAAAATGGGAAAGCTTTGCCAAAAATCTATTCAGGATTGTTTATTAGTCTTGAATTTTGCTGCTTCTCTGTATTGTCAGGTGTTGGCAAATGTTTTTATTATCACGATAGAATTAACATCATAAATGTATGATGCATAACACTGACTGATCCTTGTTCAGGGTTCATTGTGTTTCAATTTCCTTGACAAATTAAATAAATGTCATCAATATTACTTCACGCAATGTGTTTTAAGGAAGCACAATTTAGTCAATTAAGTTTACGTCAGGGCAATATAATGTTTTAACTTATTTACTTAAACACAAAATCAAAATTGACAGACGTAAATTTGCATTAGTAATAGCACACGATGTATCATTCTTTATAAAAGCCACATCTCAGCATCTTCTGGACATGTGTGAAATATAATCTATTCTGAAAGACTATATTCTCTCCATTTTTCCCCAGATTGTTGGCGCGGAGACATTTTAGAACACTAATTGGGCTTACTTTGTAAATCGTATGTTAAAGGTGATCTCTCTCTAATAAGCACATGGATAGTATCATGCAAAATTACTTTTCATTTAATTTAAGTGCTTCAATTTACGTGGTTGACATAATCCTGTAGCTTCACATTTATAGCTGGGATAAAGCCACTCTTTATTCAAGAATTTTTTTCAGCAGAATGGATTGCATTTAAATGTAAATTCAGTTTTATGAAGCTTAGAAAACCTGTTTTTTGACATGGAAATTTTTGAAAAAGATAAATGAAATGAACTGATGTAACACAGAACAAGAATAATCCCTCAAATCTTAATCAGTTAAAGAGGGGATATAGTTTCATAAAATAGCATAGTATAGTAAAGTCAGAGAAAATTTAAATGTGATAAAGAAAAATTATGTCACCATTATACTTATGTGAAAGGAAAGAACTAACTGACTCCAAATTATTACAGCAAATCAGCTGCTAGAATTTTCTGAAGCTCTTTATAGCAATATTATCATTTTTTGCACATACCTTTTTGTGATCTGGTATTCCTCCGAGAGTATACTTTTTGTTTTTTTATTATTAAAAATGATAATGTGATGCTGCTAGAAACTGGGTATGTCACAAGCAATCTGCTAAGGGACAGGTGCTATCTTGAGATACGTACTTAGATGGGACACACTAGGAATAATACTTAATACTTGGAGATAGCAAAGTAAGAAACCATCAAAATAAAACACACAATAGTTCTCATCTTAAGCATACGTTCAGCTGAACTGATATTCTAAAATTATTAAAAGTCTGCTCACTTTTGTAGTTGTGATAGGTTACATAACTTTTAAAGAGCACATATTACCTTTATAGATCACATAAGTTATTAATATTTGATCCATTTACTTGCTAAGTGAAATAAAATGTATTTATGTTACCTTTGTGTTCCAAGGAAAAGAAAGAAGGGTCCTACGGAAATGATTTTGTTATTAGGTTCTACACTCACACGGAGGGTGACATAGAATTAATGTCAGAGTTGTTAACACCAATGGCAAGCTTCAGGCTTTCAGTTTATGGAGATTTCCCACTTTTGCAACCGTGTCTAACTTACTAAAGCAGGGGAGAGCTGGTTGCTTAGCAACATTTGTATTTCTATTGTTTAATTGCATGAATTGTCAGCATATCAATGTAGAATTTACCACAAAGTAAGAGCGAGAACAGCAGCACACCCCTAATGCATTCCTGGTTTTACCTGGAGTGTTGTTGGTCAGCATGACAGACAGGAGAGAAAAGTGTAATTTGAAATATCTGTGGTATGGTCTAGGGATTCGACAAGTGACTTATGCTGCCTTAAAATCAGAGCAATGAATTAAAAAAAAAAATTAGTTTTTGTTTAAATGCCAAACAACTAAAAGCCGGTCACATTTTCCTTCCTGTGGCAAGAAAACTTAGCTGTACAATATTTTAGAATCTAAAATGCATACCTTCAAAACATTTATATTGACCAAGACATCAAGTTATTAATTGTGTCAAATATAATTCACAGAAAGTGTCTGAATATGCTGCATAAAAAACAACCAAAACTCATGTAAATTTATTCAATGATGGTTCCGCTCTACTTTGGGGAGCATTTTACACGGCAGGGATATTAATGTGCACTCTTCCATTTATTAGGAAAAAGACTGAAGCCAATAGCTCTGCCTCCTTAGCTCCATTTTCAAGTCAGGGTACAAATGGTGTGGGATTTAATCACCGCTCGTGTAACTGAAGCTTTTCCCTCTATGGAACTTACTCGTTTGGGGATGAAAAGCCCTACGTTCTATTTGCTTTCACTCGGAATTCTGGGGAACCTACAGATTAACAGATAGATCCTGTTCAGAGGGTCTCCGTGGAAGGCACACGTCTTGAAGTGACCACATTTTCTCATTTCTCTTTGTGACTTAGCACTGTGGTAAATGCCTGGGTGCAGCCCTCAGGACTTTCTGAGACACACTGTTACAACATCAAGAGTGGAAGCCCCTGAAATTCTGCTTCAGCGTCACATGACTTGGTCTTGTCAGGGTCAGATTTCTACATAAGTATGGTGGGTTGGATAGACACGTCTGCCTCCACCTGCACTGAGTCCCACCAGCGATAGGAAGTGACTTTTCAAAGGACAGATTATCTCGAGAAAAAAGAGAAGAGACCAAAACGTTTTGGAGACTGAAAAACAGAGGACTTGTGGTGATTTACCCAGCAGTCCTGAATCCTAATTAGCAGTGGATAAAGCTGGAGAAGTCACTCTACCTCATCCCCACAAGACCCAGAGATTAGTAGCACCTAGGATAGACTTCTGGGCAAACTGGGGATAAACCAGAATGCTTACCTTAAGTTGCTTTCTTTTTTTAGACGCTAAACCCCCCTATGGCTTCCTTCCTTTGAGAATCTGGATGGTTACTCCTCTCTGATGTGACAGATTATTAGGGGTGTGTTTTTCTAGAAAACATAAAGCAGAATGGAGACCAGAAGGCACTGTTGAAGGAAAGCAGTGCCATTAAATCAGGCGTTGACTGAAATTGATGTTGTGAGTACTGGGTTCCCACCCTCTTCTCCTCCTCAGCTCCCAGCATGATGGCGGCACCCAGGTAAGAAGATGTTGTATCGCGGATTGCAGGTGCAGACGGGACATCACCATCCAAAAGGAAAAACACTCAAATGTACTAATATTCCCTCCGTGAAGACACAATCCCAGGGAACCCTGCAGTCAACAAACCCACCTATGGACACAAAACTTCCAATCAGCTTTTCACTGGCCCTCTCATATGTAAGAGCAGGTGGATAAAGATCGCCATGCCCTTAATTAAACCTCTATATCAAATCAGAGACTAAACAAAAGACCAATGTGGAGGAAAGAGAAGAAACCGAGAGCACGCTGTGGTAACATCACTAGAGGAACGAAGCATCACGAAGCAGGAATGGACTGCTACGTAAAAAGAACATCCCAGAGACATGGCTCAGACCATGGAACAGGGATGCTTCAGGCGCCACGAGGGGACGGCTGGCTGTCCGGCTGCAGACCCACCAGCACACCATCCAGATGTCAGAAGGACCCCGTCCTTACTAATGAAATGGCCAGACACCCCTGAATCGATGCAGTGTTTCTCCCAGAGACACGCAGCACTGGGCCATGTCAACGGGGTCGGGGGCCATTCCTCACCCGCCCCTTACCAGCCCCAGAGGAGGCAGGGAGCCCGACCGAGCCCGGCAGATGCCATTTGCACAGGCCGGGAGGCCTGCTTTCCCACCATCCACAGCTTTGCCGGGAGCATACCACTTACCCTTGTTCTCCCAGAGCACTTACTAGAGCACCACCCTCAACCTCGCCTGTATCCAGCACGGGGAAGAGTCACACGGTCACCTTACTCATCTATCTCAGCTGCCTGTTAGCTCCAGGGTCCACGCGACAGCGAACAAAGTCCACCAGACATTCTGCTGGTCAAGTCACCGAATCGGAGCTGTTGAAGGATCCCGACCAGGCCCCCCCCACCGCTGGATGGCCAGCAAGCTCTGTGCGGGGCGAGCGATCCCTGCAAGGCTCTTCTCCACAGCCAGGACCGGGAGGCCCTCGGTTGTCCCAAATCCAGCCTGCGCCTGCCACACGCAGTCACCCCTCCTGTGATTTCTTCCAGGAAAACTCCAGCGAGGGCCAGCAATGAGCCAAGGACCGTGTGAGGCCTGGAGGATAGAGCTCTTAGCTACGTTGATGCCTTCCCTCTGAAAATCCCCTAGTAAGTAATTTTTGAAAGGGCATGCTTAAGTTGCTGAAAAGAGAATTACCATAAATGAGTTCTCCATTTCTGCATTGGCTTTGTTAGTTGGAAAGAAATTGTTTTACTAACGAACCAAAACAAGCCATTAAATTATGTGAATTCACCTTCTCTGGATGCCTGGAGGTCCAGTAGAGAAGCTTATTCTCTGGCCTAGAGGGGGTTCGCACCATATCTGCCTTCCCTAACATGTCTCAATGCTGGGATCTTAGGGGCCAGTAAGTCGCACTGAGTGTGGTGACGGTTGACCATCAATCAGAAACGTTCCGTCTTCTCCTCGAGGAGATCCCTCACCGTATTGTCACTGCTTGAGAACAGTGGGACTCTGTCCATCCTTTCAGCTCTGGGTCAGCTCCCATATGCCGCCAATTCCGTGATGGCGATGAACGGGTTACTCTCCTTTGTCTCGGCTTGCGCGTCAGAGCAAACGAATCCTCCGGGGGGAGAGCCAGGCTCCAGGGGAGGCGTGCTCTGGGTACTGGAGAGAGGCCGTAGCCACGTAGCCCAGTGTGTGGGCTGCACACAAAGTACTGACTGACGTCTGGGGGTGGGGGGCGCTTCCTGCAAGTCTGATGTCAGAAGCCAGGACGGTCAGATGGCCGTGACGTGCCCCTCATATGGGAGGTGCTCGGTAGTGCCACCCTGAAGCTCCTGGACGAGTGCTGGGTAAGTCCTACCTCCTGGAGGACGAAACCAGCCCCGCTTTTCCTTTAGTGTTATTTCACATTACCCTGCATTTCAAAAGTCCACGTGTACGAAATGGCATCTTATTTTGATTTCTCAGAGCTTAAAAATGATAAAAAGCAAAATGATGAAGTAAAAGATACTGGTTCTTATTTTGTTTATCAGCCAAGCACCACATGAATTGTCAAAATGTTGTACCAGCACTTAAAGAGTAAGATACGTGGAGCGAGGCTGAGTTGCCCAAGTTACATCACCTGTGGCTCTTTTAGACCAGCTGCCAGTCAGCCAACCGGTAGGCGCCAGCCCGTAACTGGCTACAAACAGGTGACTGAGCGAGAAAGCCCACCCACACGGGCAGCTAAACCCACAGACCCGTGAACCAATTAAGATCTCTTCTTTTATGCCCCTGATGTTTGAGTTGTTTGTTATGCACCATTATCGCGGCAACGGGTAACAGGTACACTTGCATGGCTTAAATGGTGCACTTACCGGCACGCGCACAACTGGTCTACCCAGATTTGCGAAGAGACGAGAAGGACGGATGGGGCAGAGTTGTGAGCAGTCGCTGGAGATGAGCCCGCAGGTGAAGCCTGGCTCCTGGGCAGGGTGTTGGCCGTGCTGGGATCCCAGGGGGAGGGGAGCTTGGTTAATGTACTTACCAGTAATTTGTCTGAAAGTATATATTATACTTCTATTTATATTGTATATATACTTATGATATAGAATTCATATGTGTCATACACATTGTACTTGTATCAATATTGTATATTACACATGAGTATATAATTCACTGGTCAATACACCACCATACTTGGTCTGTTTAATATTCACAATTGTTTACTGAAAGAGGGAGCAGATTTCCATTTTATAAGGATGGAGCTTTGAGAGGTCAGGTGTGGGCTGGTGTTGAACTAGCAAGAAGAACCCGAAAACATTTCTGACTCCCCAAGCCTGCACCTTGTTTGTCACGGCATCATATCGATTCCTATTTGAAATACTTCATTCCCTCAAATATTCCACACACATTTATTGGTTTGGGCACTTCTGAGGGGAAAAGGTCGTTGTTTTATTGTTGTCTGTCTAGTTGTTTTACGCATTTCAAGAAGGACACATTCAGAGCACCTGGGTGGCTCAGATGGTTAAGCGTCTCTGGCTCAGGTCACCATCTCACGGTTAATGGGTTCAAGCCCCGCGTCGGGCTGTGTGCTGACAGCTCGGAGCCTGGAGCCTGCTTTTGATTCTGTGTCTCCCTCTCTGTCCCTCCCCCACTCGTGCTCTCTCTCTCTCTCTCTCTCAAAAATAAATAAACATTAAAAAAATGTTTTTAATCTCTCAAGAAGGACACATTCCCAAGATTCGGTGTATTAGGAACCAAATTTCCTCACTTGGCTGATATTGTTCATCCAAAGCCCCTTCAGGACATCTTTACATTGAGGTTCTGGGTCATACATCAGAGTTAATGTTCAATGGAAAACTGAGGTCAAAGGGATAAAAAAGGGAAAGAGAGGGAGAAGGGGTTAGAGAGTCAGGAGCTGCATTCAGAGTTAGAAACGAAAACTGCAGGAAAGCTAGGTTCTCATGTCTCACAGCTGACAGGCAGTCGGGGCTCAGTAGCAGTGAGCTCTCCGGCAGTATCCTCGTTTCACTACCTACTATCACAGTACACATCATACACTCCCATCCACACACACATACGGGGTCTAAACCACAGAACCCTGTTTAGTAGGAAGGTCCCGGTTCTCCATGTAGCCTGTGCTAGTGAACACAACTACAATTAAACAGAATGTGTTTAGGAAAATTCCTTGGCAGTCATGCACTTGAAAGCCTTCTTATTTACAACCTAAATGGGGTGGCTGTTAAAGAAAATTGTAACACAGTATTAAATTCTTATAGCACTGCTCCCCACCCTAGAAAAGAGGCTCAGCAAAAATGCCTCTTTGTTTTCCGTGAGTTTCGCGCTGAACTTTGACGAAAGAAATCAAATGTAAAGCAGTCTGTGGGTTATTAGGCATTTGTACAAATCCAGATTAGTTTTTGACCCGGTTTATCTCCTACAGCCTCACAAACACGGAATTCCAAATCTTCAGCTTGCTCCCTACTCCTAACCCACGATGTAACTCATTATTTGTTAAGGAAATACATTTGTTAGGGAAATACATAAGTAAACATTTGAATGTGGCATTAAAGAGTGCATCAATATTTATCCTGCACACCTCGTACGAATGACTGTTTGATTCCTGTAGGCAAGTGACTATAAAATGAATTTGATGGGGTGTTTCAGAAAATATTATTGGCTAGACCCATTGCTTGGAATAGAGATAGATGGACAGAAATGCACACATACACATACATGAAATACACTTTTTATCTCTGTAATCGCTAAAACGTTACTAAGACACTACTGTTTTCGCATAGTGTGCACATTTAGGAAAGGACTGTAGTCCCATTATAAAACAGGGGGTGATGGACCTGTTGTCCGTACAGCTTCCATAGTGTATGAATATGGGCAAATCAGGAAGACTTCCTAAAGAATATGTTCTTTTCTTGCTTTTATTGCTATCAGTCTGGCAATTATTCAGCGGAACTGCCCTTATTTTCAGTTCGTTACAAGGCCACAGTCCTGCCACAGTCCATAGATTCTCCAGAGCTGCTTTAAAGTGCAGTCACACAGGCAAACATTTTTTGTTGAATGTATTTGTTTCTTGTGACAGAGTTGATATATTGTGGTTTGTCTTTAATATGATATAAAGACGGCTGCTAATAGAAGTTTGAGAAAAATACAAACGAGTTTCCTTATTTACTTATACCAAGCTGTCAGACTATTGCTGGAAAATATTCATTGGGCAAAATCCTTTACTCATGTGAAAAGGGATCCCTTGTATAGTTCTTAAATATAAAAAATAGATAGTCAGATGGAGCTGGCCCAGTGGCTCAGTCGGTAACACGTCTGACTCTTGTTTTCGGCTCAAGTCACGATCTCGCAGTCTGTGAGTTCAAGACCCGCTTCGGGTTCTGTGCTGAAAGTGTGGAGCCTGCTTGGGATTCTCTCTCTCCCTCTCTCTCTGCCCCTCCCCTGCTCGTGGTCTCTCTCTCTCTCAAAATAAGTAAACAAAAAATATTTAATAAATGAATACATTAAATAAATAAATAAATAAATAAAAATAAAAAATAGATGGTCAGCAAAAAGATAAAAATAAACTTGCAAAAGCAAGTCAATCTGACATCAGTATGTTTGTGTCACTTAACATTCTTATAAAGAGGGCACTTGGGGTGAGCACTGGGTGTTGTATGTAAGTGATGAACCACTAAATTGTACTCCTGAAACTAATATTACACGATATGCTGACCAACTGGAATTTAAATAACAACTCAAAGCTACAAAGAAATGTATAGAATTTTGTAAACAATTTATGAAACAAATTACACTATGAAAATATCACATTGTAGTCTTACAGCGTATTTCTATTAAAAAGGTAGAAAGTTTGGAAACTATAATACGTTAAATTAATATAAATTTATGAAACCTAAGAAAACCTCCTACCATGTGATTTATGTTAGTATCTACCGAAAAATAGTTAAGGATTTTGCATCAACAATGTGCAAATATGTGCTGAAATACAGTGACAATACTAATGAGAACAGTTTGGTACAACTCCGCCCTGAGATATCTAGTGGAAATGTGTTTATATTTAGGTCAACACGTGTCGCATTCCCTGCTATTCCATTGGCAATATCGTCATGCACTTACTGTAAGGTTATGACAGCAAGTAAAATGCACCAACTATTTATCTTTTTAAATGTATTTATTTAAATTCAAGTTAGTTAACATACAGTGTAGTATTGGTTTCAGGAGTAGAACCCACTGACTCATCACTTGTATACAACCCCCAGGGCTCATCCCAACAAGTGCCCTCCTCAATGCCCATCGCCCATCTAGCCCATCCCCCACGCCCCTCCCTCCATCAACCCTCAGTTTGTTCTCTGTATTTAAGACTCTCTTCTGGGGGGCGCCTGGGTGGCTCAGTCGGTTGGGCGGCCGACTTCGGTTCAGGTCATGATCTCGCGGTCCGTGAGTTCGAGCCCCGCGTCGGGCTCTGTGCTCACAGCTCAGAGCCTGGACCCTGTTTCAGATTCTGTGTCTCCCTCTCTCTGACCCTCCCCCGTTCATGCTCTATCTCTCTGTCTCAAAAATAAATAAACGTTAAAAAAATTAAAAAAAAAAAAAACTCTCTTCTGGTTTGCCTCTCTCTCTGTTTTCATCTTACTTTAGCTTCCCTTCCCCTATGCTCGTCTGTTGAGGGTCTTAAATGCCACATATGAGTGAAATTATGTGATACCTGTCTTGCTCTGCATGAATTATTTCACTTAGCGCATAATACACTCTAGTTCCATCTACATTGCTGCAAATGGCAACATTTCATTCTTTTTGATCGCTGGGTCACGCACCATGGAAAGAATTCACTGTTTTCTCAATGAACTGACGTATCACTCATTAAGTTCTGGTCACTAGGCAGGCTAATATGGTTTTGAAAAGATGATTCTGTCCTCAGAAAGCTAAGATAAAATTGCAGCTGACAAGGGGAGATGTTTACACGGAGACACTTCATACTGTGGGATTGGGGGAGATTTGGGGAGTGGAGGGACAACAAAACTCAAGGCCCGTGAGGTGCAGGAGGGTCACGTGATGGGGAGCAGACCAGGAGCCGGGCACAGCTCATGCTCTGCAGCTGGGAGGCATATTTCTCCTTCCTCTTTGGTTCCCGTGGATGATGGCCACGGATGGAAGGGAATTTTCTCTTTCCACTGTAAACACCGCTGGTTTCCAAGTGCTTAATGAAGAAGTTGCATTGGTGTATATATGTGGACATTTTCTCGGATGTGAGAGACACCAGGGACTGCGCGGTCTTAGCCTGCACATTCGCCCCTTGGGCTCCGCTCGCAACGTAACACATTTCACACGGGGAGCAAATTATCCCCCGAAAGACTGAAAACACTCACTGAGTGAAGACTTGTTCCACATATGGAAAAAGAAAACTTTTGAGATCTTACACTTTTTGAGATTTTTTTTTTAAATTAACTTTTCCCAGTAATTATTCATCAAGAGGTGTTTCAACACATGAAACGTTGACAGTCCTGTGTTGTTTGTTTACAGATATGCTTCCGTTGCCGGCCTGTTCGGAAAACATTTAGGAAGTTCCTTCAATTGCTTTGGAGAACATCGCAGCCTCCTATTGGCAACTTCAGAGCATGTTGTCTATACAGGATTAACACGATTTCATTTTGAATCACTTTGTTGGTAACACCTACTTTTAAGGAGCAGGCCCTTCACTCTATTTTTTTAAGACCCACCAGATGTTGTTGTTTAAGGGGAAAAATTGCAAGGAATAGTGAGTAATTCCTAGAGATCTCATGCAAGATACAGTGAATACAGTATTGTATTATAATCATTAAACTTGCTAAGAGACTAGATCTTAATTATTCCAACCACTAAAAAGAAATTGTAATTATATAGTGTGATAAAGGTGCTAATTAGCACTATAATGGCAATCGTATTGCACTACAGAAATATGTCAACATGTACACCCTAAATTTACACAATGTTTTATATCAAGTATATTTCAATTAACAAAAAAATAAAAGGCCACCCAAATTCCTGAGGATTATAGCTCTTGGTGAAATTTATAATTTTGATCAATATTAAAGCGAAGCATTATAACTTACATAGACTCATACAATTTTATGGCAAAAATGACTGATTCCTAATGTAACTATTAGAGACAAGAGAACACATTCAGAGAAGTATATTTTGGGGCATTAATTGCCATGTATTACAGAGAATCTTGCTGCTTCTATCTTTGGTTGAAATAGTTTGAAGAATATACTTGAAAACACCAGCCTTTAGGACAGAATTCAACCCAACTTGACAAATATTATTGTTTAATGGAATGAAAACCAATTATGTCAAGTACAAAAAAAATTACTATAATTTTACATTTGCAGTGTTATCCTAGATAACATAATAGAAATATCTTATTCAACTGTTTTTATGAAGACAATTTTCCCCAATCTGATGTTGTTAAGGTTTTTTTAAAAAAAGATAAAAGGTACAATCTTCATATGTTACAAACAACTCCGAGATCAGAAAAATATCTAATCTTGTTTATTAATTTCATATCATGTTTCGCCTTGAGAGTGGTTTCACACAAAAAGATAAAGTAATATCCACTCTGATTGTTGTGTTTCCATGGTAACAAGCAGACAATAAAATAGTTTCTTGTAGTTGTGTTGTTTTACTTACTGGCCTCATTCAGGTGGGCTCCCAGTTTTCCCCACCTTGAGGCGGTCCCTCCCGCCTGAGGGGACATCTGCGGGGGTGAGGCACCCCTTCCCATGGCCTGCCCCGGGAGCAGTCCCCACCCACGGTGTCACCCACGGCGTGACTCATGGTCTCCGGGTGACTGTGCTGTTGCCCTCACGGTCGCTTCAGGTCGGCTGGGTGGGCTGGAGGTTTCCTGAAGAAACAGCGATGGCTGGAGCCTCGCACATCTTTATTTCCTCTTCTCATTTCCCCCCTGCTTTGTCCTGGCCCTTCCCCCGCTTTCCCCACTCTGATGAGGCTGATACCGATACTTCTGTGCCACTCAAAACCTACACCTGCTGATGCCATTAGACCTGTGTCACCGTTGAAATGAATTACGGGCATCAGTTCCTCAACCAGGACTCGTTTGGAACTAATTACCCTGGTAATTCCCAGTCGTATTCCTTTAGCTCTGTCTAGTATTCCAGAATATAATCTGGAAGGTGATATTTTAAATACTTTTTAATGATGCAGGATGAAAGGATATTAAATCTGGCTCTAATTAAACATAGTTTCTCTAAAAGCAGGGACTGTATTTCATAAGCCTTCATTTTTCTAATAAGGGGCAATTTAGTTCATTTTATATATAGATGTATATGTAATATATATAGTATATAAAATATATTATTTATTTTATAATTATATTAACTATATATATGTATATTATATATATATATTAACTATATATATATACATATAGTTAAGGGTGAGGCCTGGTAGGTATGCAATTCATGTTTGTAATTTCATCAGAAGCGGTTTAGAATTTTCTTCTCTGTTGTAAGGAGACCTGTATTTCCCTCTGAGATAGAAGAAACTTCACATCAGCCTCGCTCACTTCACGGAGTTGATTGGATAAGTCTGTCTCTCTACCCTGTTCTCATGAGTCACCGTCTTGTGTCTCTTTCTGTCCTTGTGCCTGTTAATTAGGCAAATCAAAGCTTATAGCTTTGGGATATTTTAGTGGCATGAGTAAAACTTAAGTTTCTTTTAAAAAGGCCATGATAATAACATTATCTGATTACTTTAGCTAATATAACCAAGACAAAGGCAAGAACATTATAGGAAAAAATATGCACATAAATTAAACACATCTCAGGCCATCAGAAATATGATCTTATAAGTATTTTATACTAAACTTGCAAAATTAGAGGATAATGCCTCAGTGACTTTAATGATATTTATTTAGAAGGATAAGTTTACCCATTAATTCAGTAAGAAAAAACATAGGGAGAGGGAGACACTTAACAGGGCAAGAAAATTTTTAAAAGATAGGGAAAAACTCAGACGATAAAAAGTGTTCTCTGTCAAGTATTTCTATTTGCTCAAACCAGGAAAGTCCTCTCCTGCCGGCAGCAATCAGCCTCAGACGGATGATAAAGGCCCTTTCACACTTAGGAGAGCGGCCTCGGGCGCTCAGGGCCTGCTACCTCAGTACAAGAGATGCCCAAATTGTTCTTCACAATCCATTTAGTGGTGGCGAGAAAGAGACAACAGGAAACAAGTCACAAGGCAGAATTCTTACCCAGCAAGTGTTAAATTACCTTTCCTTAAGAAGGACTTCCACATCTCCTTTTACTTCATGGAGTTCATGCCATGCCTTGTTCTCAGCGCTCATCACACGATAATTTCTGTGGTTTTACCGTTTTAAAGACAATTCACATATATTCTCACAGAGAGAGGGAACGCGGTGTTACAGGCAGAGCTAAAGTCATCATGAATGGGTCGGGGTTCAAATCCTAACTGCATCAATCATTTGTCCACAGACAGTCCACCTGGATTTTCTTGACATAATTGCTTTATGTGGGGGGGAAAGGGGTTGAACTAAACAAATTGCACCATCTTTCAAGTTTCCTCAATCTATCAGCATCTTAAAGTAACATTCATATTGAAAACGGCACTGTCCACCACGATGACTTTGTTGCCTGTGGGTATCACAGGCACTCATCCTGTGTGTGCTGATGGCAGCCATGTTTGTTCCCAGCCGCTGCTTAGCAAATCGCTAGAAACTTCGTGGCATAACACAACACACATCTATGACCTCACAATCGGGAGTCTGGACCCCACTCAGTTGGGCTCTCTGCTCAAGGTCTCACGAGGCTGAAATCAAGGTATTTGCTGGGCTGTGTTCTTGTCTGGACACCCAACTAGGGAAGGGTCTGTTTCTGAGCTCCTCAAGTTGCTGGCAAATGTGTCTCCTTGTGGCTGTAGAATTCAGGACAGCCTGCTTCCCTCAGAGCCCACAGTGGAGGGGCAAAGTCTCTGCTTCTTCAAATCTCTGCCTTGACAGAAGGCCCGGGGCCTCCTTTATGGGCACACCTGATTGCATCAGGCCCACCCAAGAAATTCTCTTTTGAGTAACTTAGTCAGTTGATTACGAATCAGCCTGAATTACAGGTGCAAAATCTCTTCCCCTTTGCCATATACCAGGACACAATCCTGGGGGTTTTATCATATATCATGCCAATCTTGCCATATTTTATTTGCTAGATACAGATTGCATGTGTGGCCCACACTCCAGGGAAAGAGAGGTGAGAACCGAGGGAGAAATCACAGGGGCCTCTTTAGGGTATTTCCACCACACCAGCTCTGTAACAAGCACTGTGCTAACCCCTACGATTAGGAAATATGAGTAAGATGATGCACTCGTCCCCCCAAGAGTATATAATCTAAAAGCTGGAGACACAAGTAAGCATGCCCTCTAGTGCACGAGGGGAACTGGCACCATGATGGAAGGGACATGAAGGAGTGACTCCTTTCTGGCTGGAAACACAAGGGAACGTGGAGGCCCTGATGGGCTTTCAGGGAAGGCAATGCCTGCGCTGGACCTGGAGGTCTGCTCACAGACGAGCCGGGCATCACATTGAAGGCGTGAGTGGAGAGAAGTCAAGACAGGTGAGGCAGTGAGGCGTTGTGCCCTGGAACAGTGGAGTTCAGCCCTGCTGTCACCAGCGTGGCAACTACACGTGAGCGTGGACAGTCTGTGTGCAGTGGACAAAACAGGTGTGTCGTGTTTTCTGTGTGGTGATCCGGGGGTTCCCAGATCTCCACTCAGCACTGACACGCTTCGTCCTCAGCTCCCAGGACCTCTGGCTTCCGAGGACTCAAATCTGAGTGTCCTGCGGAAATCCCTTCTGCCGAGGTTGTGTCCCACCGTGAGCTGCTGATGTCCAACACCGGGTTCCGCGGCACTGAGGTCCTCGCGTCACGTCCATACGAGTCATCTGGATGGGTGAGTGTGACATGTCCTCTGAAAGGAGGCTGTTCCCTCACAATATGGCTTCGCTACGCCCTCATCTCCAAGAGCTGGCATCTCTTTATGTCCCACTGGACGCGTGACCTCGTGACGGGCTTTGTGAAGAACACGGCAGAAGTGGTGTTCTGGCACCTCTAGAACACACATGCCTTGTGACTTCTGCCACACCGCTCGGGGCACCACACTAAGAGTGCGTTGTAAAGAAGCCGGGACGAAAGATGTCACGGAGACACCTCCCTGCCAGCTGAAAGTCGCCACAAGAGCTCACCCAGAAGAAAGCAGCGGACGAAGTACCCGACTGCCAGTAGAATCAAGGGAAGTAACATCTCATTTGTACTTATGCTAAGTTTTGGGGTCGCTTGCTAAAAAGCTATAGAAAACATATCAACGTCTCCCAATAGTACTGACACGCATGGCATTGGCTTTGGGACAGGGCAGCGGGTGGAGATTAGAAGGACGATAAGAAAAAGCCTATTATTGGTATTGTTGGAGGCCAAAAGCCATGAGGTACCAGTTATATGACGCTGGAGAAAAGGGACCCGTGATCATGTATGGCTAAGCAAATGGCAAGATCCTGGCAAGTAACTTGATCATTTGCAAATGTGACTAAGAAATGATGGATCTAATATTTCCATAGAAACCTTAGGTTATAGAAATAATATAGGTTTTTGTTTGTTTTGTTTGCACTTACTAATTGCTAATTGCTAATATACAGCAATATACGTTGCTAATATCCAGGAAGAAGAAAATGATTCACTTTGTAAGCAAAACTTGGCAAATACGTAAAGAAGTCACACTTGCAGGATTGGAAGATAAAACTGTTCTCGTCTGCTCTTCTGCAGCCACCAACAGATGTTCAAAGTAAATTAGAAGTTGGGGAAAATCGGGTCTAAAGAAGGCTGGGGAAAGGGCAGGTGGATGGACCTGCAAAAAGGGTGCAAATCAGTGTTCTGCTTGGTCGTGTTCAGTGAGCTCCAACACGGAAGAGGCACGAACAGTCAGGTGATGCCTGGCCACACCCAGGCCTGGAACAAGGGGGTCTTGACTGGAACGATCACGGTGTCAGGGAGGAAGCTGCGTATGAATGCAACAGCATGGGCTCCCACTCACCAAGGCTTATCCGGTTAGTGCTTTGCCAGCGACTGTCACCCAGACTATGACACGACACCATGACATGACACTATCTCTTGTGGGGACCAATTACGCATCGGGTAGAAGATGCAGGAAGCCCACCTTGACCGATATTGACCTGCTCTGAGTAGAGATTTGCCTGTTGCAGACCGTCTGTAAATACTCCTATCTGGGCATCTTTAGAGCATTTGCTGCAAAAACCCTCAATTCTATAGAATGTTGTATCAGTCCAAGGTTTCCATTTTCCAGCAAAATAGGTAGAAATGAAGGCACACAATCGCAGAGGCCACCTGTCCTGTGACAGACTGCATGACCCAGGAGCTGTCACCCTGACAGACAGATCCACTGTTTAAATGCCCCCCTGGAGGGGCACCTGGGGGGCTCAGTCGGTCAAGCATCTCGTCTGACTCTTGATGTCGGCTCAGGTCATGATCTCAGGGTTGGTGAGTTCAAGCCCTACCTCAAGCTCTGCACTGATAGCATGGATCCTGCTTGGGATTCTCTCTCTCCCTCTCTCTGCCCCTCCCCCACTTGTGCTATCTCTGTTTCTCTCAAGATAAACTTAAAAAATATATTTTTAATAAACATATTTATTTATTTATCTGGAGCGCCAGATTCGAAATGATATCCTACGAGGATGAATTGCCACCCCCGGCACATAGGCCCCCTGAGGACGACGGCACTGGTGCTGCTTTGAGCAGACAGAATACCTGAGTCCCGTGACGAAGGGGAAGGTCTGTCACCTCTCTTAGCTCTGCACTTGGCACCACGGCCCCTCTCTTACTCACGACTTTGTCCGGGGCTCCAGCTCCAGAAGGAAAATCATCAGACCCGGGACAGAGCTGGTGCCCCGACCCGCAGTGGACTCCACACCCAGGAGCACGTGAGGAGGGCACGAGCTCGGGCACAGTCAGCGGAGATGGGGCGATGAGGACATGTGGCACTCCGGTCGTCTGGGGTGCCTTTGGCTGGCCACTGGCTGCCGGGGAAGATACACAGCAGGTCTGGGAGGGGGAGTCTAGACCCACCGGGGACCGTGGGACAAGCGGTACACGAGGAGCACGGCCGGCTGAGGGTGAGGGGACCCTCACACGTTGTCCCAGGACAAGGACGGAGCAGTCTCAGCAAACTCGTCCCCGTTTGGGCGAATGTGTTCCATGAAGCGTGTCCACCGAAGCTGCACAAACGGTCTGCTGTGCGGGGTCCCGGATGCCTGCGGTGCTGCGGGGCCGTCCTCGCTGCAGAGGGACCTGTAGGCCACCCGGTCACACCTTGGCCCTCGTGTGAAAACAGGAGCCGCCCCATCACAGTGACCCCTTGCCCGTGACCGTGAGCGCCGCTCAGGGTGGGGCTCGAAGCCCAGCACCCGGCTCCACCAGGACACGTGAGAAGGCCAGTCCAGTACAGACCCACCCCGCGTCCAGCACCTCTTTCTGCCCCAGCCCGTCCCTTCCTCCTCATAGAGTTTTCACTCCAGGAGCCCATCCCAGTCACTTCCACCTGCTCGTCCCTGTCCAGCCTTGTTTCAGGGCCCCACCGCTTCCAGAGGGTTCTATACACCGTACTGTGAGAGCTAGAAATCCAACAGGGAGACCCTCTTCCTTTGCTTGGAAGTGACAGCCAAACCACGTGAAAGGGCTGCCTGGGGCCTGGGGGCTCGGTTGGTTGAGTGACGGACTTTTGGTTTCAGCTCAGGTCATATTCCCGTGGTTCATGGGATCCAGCTCCGCGTCGGCCTCTGTGCTGACAGTGCAGAGCCTGCTTGGGATTCTCTCTCTCTCTCTCTCTCTCTCTCTCTCTCTCTCTCAAAATAAATAAATTTAAAAAATAAACATTTAACAGAAAACAATCTGAGGAGCAGGACAGTGAAGAACTCCTCATTTATCCCCTTCATATTTTATGCTTTTTCTCTTGCTGAATGTCTCAGTGTCCTTATTCGGCACATCTGGGAGAAAATGTGGCCTGTTACACAGTCCCTTTAATTGTTGAAATGGAATCAGCGACCTTCTTAACTGTCACTAATGTAGAGATTCACTGTCAAGGGGTTACTTCTGCACCAAGGTCACTGGCGAGAGAACGTGTTTCCCGATTGCTTCTGGCACAGTGTGAACGACGTGGGAAACTGGTGAGCTGGGGAGTGAGGAAGCCCCAGAAGCAGTGCTCGCAAGGAAAGGGTGATCTCCAAGGTGGTCGGGGACCTTCCTGAGCATTTTGTTGAAAGAATAGATCAGAACAAGATACATATACCTAGAGGTGCTCTGTGCAAGATGTGAGGAAACGGATGCCCTTCTGTGAAGGATCAGACATACTGAGATGATAACCAGTTAGGCTACTCTAATGCACGAAGTTCAAATGAACATGAAAATAATCAAAGCTGTGCCGTGGCTAAAAACTCACATAAATATCTGAAGAAGAGTCTAACGTGAGGTGTTAGACAAAAAGAAAACCGACTCTAAGTGCCAGAATATAAATATCATAGCAGCTTCTGTGCAAACAAAATACTCTGAGTGTTCATCACTGTCTGTGCAGCATAAGCTGAACAGGGACCTTCCGATGCCCACCCCCCCGGGGCAGCCAGGACCCTCGATGGAAGGGCCGACAGGTGGAAGGGAAGGGGCGCATCTCCGGGCCTGACAGTGATGCGGAATCCGTAACATCCCTCAGCTCGATTGGGATCTGGCTTCTTTGTTCTCTGACCTCCCTTTCCTTACAGCCTTTAGAAACCTCGTTTTTGTCACTTCTTTCTCCGCCCCTTTGAGATGTAAGTCTGCAGAAGGCCGTCAACAGTAAGTCCCAACATTACCTTGCTTACTCCTCCGTCCTCATGGGGCCACGCGGCCAACAGGACTGCACTTACACGGATACGGATATGGCTTCACGGCCTTGGAAGGAAACTGTTCTCCAGTATTTGTCCCTTTTGTCCATGGCTGCTCTGAGGACCATAGCTCTGTTTTCCTGGGTCCATGAGCGATTGGGCTAGGCATCCAAGAACACACACGCAGACAGAGGCAAATGAAGTCCACTTTCGGCAATTTGCATCATGCAGTTAGAAATATTTTTAGAAGAAATAGTAAAAACTAACTGAAAATGTAAGAAGAACCAAACTAAGGGTGGGGAAGTGGGGAAGCTTTCCTGATATTACATAGATTGCAACCTCCCAGAACTTGTCTCTCTACTTCCTTGAAACAGGACTTCTGGGAAGGGGTTGGGAGGGAATAGAACGGAAGACTGGTGTGGCCTCTCCTCTTCTCTTCCAAGCGGCTCGTTCTACGTCGATTTTTTTTTTTAAGTTGTTGCAAAGCACTAGCATTTTTCCTTCCAACTTTAAAGTTCGATTCTTCAAATAATTTATTAATTTGTGATCGCTAGATGTACTCAGTGAGAGAGTTTAACAGCAAAGAAAAAAAATGCATGTTTTGTATTGATATATATTATCTGTTCTCCCCTCTGAAAGGAGGCCAATATGATAGTGGGTCGTGATCACATAGCTCGAGGACTGTGCATGTGACGTGTTCACAATCAGTGTACCCGGGGAAGCTGGTGGGTAGGAATCACACCAACAAACGTTCCCAGTTCTTGAATCTGGATTTTCACTCTTCAACCCGGGTTTATAAGTTATGCCCCGGATTCAAATAGTTTCCAGTGTTCATAAAAGACTTAAATTAATCCAAATAGTATCTACGTCATGTGTGTATTAGAGATGATAGCCAGGATGAATTTGTCTTACCATGCCAGGAAAATTTCATTTACTTCAGCAAACACGAACAATAGCTGCATTTGAAAACAAATAAGTTTAAATAAGAACTTTAATTAAATAACATTTGCCTACAGTGTGACGCAGGGTGAAACTGAAGATACATGCCCATTTGGATATTCTCTGCAGAGAGCCTGGTGGAGTGGCTCACAAGCAGAGGACACAGTCATCTGAGCACTTCCTCACTGAATCTCTTGACAGTTGATGCTGGGACAGCCCAGAGAGGTGGGCCGGGGAAAGCCGGGGCTTCTTGGATGGCGCCATCCCTGCGTGGTCTCCATGTGGTCTCTCCGGCACGGAAGCTTCAGAGAGCTAGAATTCTGACCTGGTGGCTCGGCGATCCCACCAACCTTGTTCTGAGAGAGCCACGTGGACGCCATATTGCTTTTGGAAACACAGCTGTGAAAGTCAGGTGACATTAGTCCTGCTGTGCTGCCCTGGTCCCCGTGGTCACGAGGATTTGCCCGAGGAGAGACACCTTAGCCCTCCCACTCTGAGGGGAGGAATGTTAATGTCATGTTTCAAGAACATTGAGGATGGGGTGCATATTGGTGCAATAATCTTTGGTCATGCCCACTCGCGTCAGCTTCAAGTAGCTTATTTTTACAGAATACTGCAGTGTTCTGGTTAAAGGGTTTGTGGAAATTTTTTCTAAAGTTACCGATCTATTAGCAAACATCAGCTGACGTGATACATATCTGGAGTGCAGCATTTTATACTCTCTTCCCAAACTTTATGATGAGATAGCTCACTAACGTCTTCTCCATTTTTCAGATTAGAAAATAAAGATTTCCTAAGGTAGATAATTTTTCATAGGTATATGGGGGATGCACATTTTGAACTCATATTTGGCTACAGAGTACTTGCCCTTAACCACCCTCTACACTATCCTGGTCCCTCGTTTAGGGAGACACATTCCAGGCATAAGTTGATTTACCCATGATCACACAGTTCTGGGGCCATTGACCCAAGACCGGTGCGTAAGCCTCCTGAATCCCTGCCCACACCAGGCTGTTTCTAACGAGTAATGTAGAAGTGAGGAGCCTTGATGGTTTACTTGCAAGAATTTTTTGGAAGGTGACATAATGTTTAAATGGATCAGAGTAGGGCCAGAGTTTACTCTGGATAATAAGCTGGGCAGGCAGCCAGATCCTTGATGATCAATTCTCTTGATGGAAATGTTTACAAAATTGCTTTTATTGCAGTCTCTCAGAAACTGTGCCAGTATGTGCTAATGCACCCTTGTTACCTCCAGGTGGTGCCCTCAGCTTTCCAGAAAGCCCTCAGCTGACCCCAGCCAATGAATGGAGATTCGATGGGAGGTGGGCACACCCATTCCTGGGCACCTCTCACCCTTTTGACTTTCCTGTCTCCCTTCAGCTTTATAAGGCCTTTCTGGTCCTTTTCTTCTATGAAAATTGGATTTCAATGAAACAAAAAGAAAACTGAGTAGTTTTTAACTACCATAGTATGTATGTGTATGTGTGTGTGTGTGTGTGTGTGTGTGTATGTATATATATATATATATATATATATATATATATATATATCTGTTATATCACCTGAATTTCAAAACAACCATTTGTAATAAAAACAATTTAACCCATTTTTAAGCTAAAACATGAGAGTGTGAAAATAACTTGCTATATATCATACAAAGACAGAGAGAAGATTTGAACGGGATATTTTTTACCTAAAAAAAAAATTGTTGTTTTCAGTTTCCAAATTCGTTCATTTTATGTAAAATAAATATGACTGGATTCTCCTGGGAGAGCCCTGATTGAAGTTTATTGTCCTGGAATCGTTGTGATGAATGGGCTCTTTCACTCTCAACACGTCTCATAAGGATAAAGTCAGCCTTCCTCGGTGTCTCTGGAAAACCAAGCCTAAGCCATTATCTCCCATCCTGGTGCCCACCAGGTGTTGGTCTGACGCTTCTCTGATTGGATGGAACATTTTCTTTCTGTAAAGGAAATTCAGATGTCACTGTGTATGTGGACGCACACACATTTCCTTCCTCGAGAGTTCGTGAGTGTTTCCATGGCCTCACAACCCGAAGAGTGATGGAGACACCCCAAGCCCTCCTAGACACCATCTAGGTGTCCCAAACCCTCTCCATTATGCTTGATCTCAGTCTTCAAGCACCCGGCCCATATGTTTCAGGTAGAATTTGCATGGTTGTAAATCACAAAACTGGACTCACTCAAACCAACAGAGGAATTTAACATCACATGACTGAGAAGCTCAAAGGAAGTGGTCTGGTGGGGCCACTTAGAAACTGGAGCTTCCAACTAGCTCATTAGTTCATTTTCCCTCTCTCTCTCTCTCTCTCTCTCTCTCTCTCTCTCCTTCTCTCTCTCCATTATTTGCCTGCTCTTTTTTCTGTATGGCCTTCATTATTCTTCTCAAGCAGTCTCGTTTAGTGTGGTGACCAACAGGTCACAGGCAACTCCAGGCTTACTTTGCACAAATTATGCCTCTCTTTACCAATAGTACCAGTAAATGCTCTGGGGCTGATTCTTACGGGGATGATTTGGGTCCCATACTCATTTCTGAACCAAACTTTGGGGTCAGGAGTAGGGAACATTCTAATTTGCTAGGCTTATCATCATGTGCTCAGCCTTGGATCTATAAACTGACATTATTTCGAACCTGAAGACGTGGAGAGTGGGAGAACGGTGCTTCCCTGAAGAAATACGAATGGTGGGGGAGCCTGGGTGGCTCAGTTGGTTGAGCAACCGACTTCAGCTCAGGTTATGATGTCACTGCTTGTGAGTTCGAGCCCCACATCGGGCTCTGTGCTGATGGCTCAGAGCCTGGAGCCTGCTTCGGATTCTGTGTCTCCCCCTCTCTCTACCCCTCCCCTGCTCATGCTCTATGTCTCTCTGTCTCTCAATAATAAATAAACATTAAAAAAATTTTTATAAAAAGAAATACGAATGGTGAAGGGGGGCGGGTGGTGGAAAATTAAACCCTGGTCACGCATGATCTGCTTCTTTGCTCAAGTTAAAAAATATGCATGTGGGAAGTGGGGTGGAGTTTGTGTAATCGAAAGAGTGTTATTTTTCCACAATGAAACAAGCTAGCACCCATCATAGTCAGTTATATTTTAGGGGAAAAAAATGGGTATTTCCATGTTTTTCCAGACTTATGGCTCTAATATTTCTGTCCTACTTGTTCTAAATACCTGGCACGTGTCTCTCCAGCTCGGACACACTTGACATTCTATGTTTGGACATGATTCCCCCAGCACTCTCTGCCTCCAAGCACTGAGGCTGTGCTTAAGAGACACTCCTTTCCACTTTGCGTTCTGAGGTACGTCTTGACCAGGCTGCATGTGTCTGCTTCTGTAGGACACCAGGAATGATGGCAATTCAAGGTTTCAGGTTTACTAGACACTGGCACTTCTCGTCTTGGTCTCACCCTGCACCTCCCGTAGGCATCTAGGCAACATCACAAGACTGGTGAATTAGATCTTAGTATGCTCTCTTAAGAAGAGATTGAAAAGAAGATGCATTTTCTTGGGAACAGTGCTTCATTTTACAGAAAATCATGCCATCAGGCATGCAGATTTTTTTTCTGCTGGAGAAATTATTAAGGAGTTCAAACCAGCTTGATTTATTTATGATACAACAATTTATTGAGTGTCTCCCTTATGCCAGACCCATATTTTCTATAGCTAATTGCAAAGGGTCCCTAGTCTCAGATGATAATCAGAGAAAATGAATTCACACCCGGCAGATGTTCTTAATCAGGGGTGAATATCACAGTTGTACAGGGAGCTTTATAAAAACGCACATGCCTGGGTGTGGTGCCCCAAACGGAGGAGGTCTGGAGTCAGTCTTGAGTAGTTCAGCTTTCTAACTTTCTTTGTAGTGACTTTTGGAAGACGTGCCTCATTAAGTCTGGATATTTTTTCAAAGGTGCTCCAGCCAGAGCAGCTCCAAGATCCATCGGGCCCTTTCCAACTCCACATAGTGAGTAAGCAGTGGGTCCTCCACTCAAACACATACTCCTTGAAGGCGCGATGCAGACAGAGGTCATGGTGCAACACTAAGAATTTCACCCCCTTTCATTCCCACTCTTTGCAGGCTGGTAGCGGCTTTCCGAGATTCCTCGGGATTTATGGAATATTGGCTTTGTGGGGATGAAATACCCAAAATGGTGCAGATAAATGAGTGGTAATTAGCTCTTCTATTTTGTTACGTTGAGAGTTAATTCATGGAGTTTGCTGTTGTTGTGGTTCTAAATTTGGATCTAATATATTTCCCAAACATTATTACTGTTATGGTTGTTTGTAGGCAGGAAACCATTGTGCAGAGTCATTAAAATGCCACCATTGTCCAGGGGAGTCAGAAACACCTGTAATTGGAATTCAGACCTCCTCCTTCTCCTTTTTCTCTTTTTTATTTAAAAGTGGAAGAAACCCAGTTGAGACAAAAGGGGAATTTATTAACACATGTAACTCAGAACAACCAGGATTAGGGAAAACAAATAATGTGCTGTTTCTCCCCATCTCCTGAACTGTATATGAAGGGAAGGAGGGGAAAAATGGCTACAGTCAACTTGAAGTTTGCATTGTCCCAGTGTCCCAGTCTCAGGAAGAGAAAATCTTCTTTCCCAAGTAGGTGTATGGAAACAAAGAACAGGGCTCTGCTCGTCCAAGCTTGTGTCAGAAGCCCAATCCTTGGGACCATCCACCATGGCTCGTCAGCGTGACGCCATGATTCAAAGCTCTGCCAGAATGATGTGGAATGGATTAAGGAGACATGGTTCCCCTGAAGTGTGTGTGTGTGTGTGTGTGTGTGTGTGTGTGTGTGTGTGTGAGTGTGTGTGTTTGCACGCGTGCACATGCGCACACATACTGTCGAAGGGTTGATGCTGGAGTGGCTCCTAACAGAAGAAGAAAATAAGATGCCGAGGGTAGCAAATCCACCAATGTGCACGGCACATATTCTGAGTACGAGTTGTCCAAACGAAGAATGTGCCTTTGCAGTAGGCTTAGATCTAGAAAGGAGGATTCCTCAGCACAAACTTTGTTCTCAAGGGTGGTATACTACAAAGCCGACAGGATTCGCAGAAAAATATTGGCTTCATTTTATTTTTAAGAGAAGATCTTACAGACACTAAAATAAAATACAGAAACCAAATACTTCGTGTGCTTGTACTATCCAAGGCTTGTATATCCAAGGGCTTTGCCTTTATTGCAGCTTTCCATTTGTCACCACACAGCCCCAGATGGCGTTAGTGCTCCAGTGCGTGTTTCTGAACTGAAACGCACGGTGTGATGTCCTGTCGTGCTGTCCAGCTCGTTCCGCCCCAGGAGCCCAACCCAGAAGAGAAAGCCCCTGCTGATGGACAGCTTCCTTCTCTCAGTGTTCTCTTCCTCCTCCGGCCTCGAAACTGCCCTCTACAGTACGCACAAAGAAGCTCAGTCTTCCTCAAATAGCAAGCAGAACACGCTTTCTGTCACCTTTTCCTACTCGGGGGCATGACGCATAAAAACAACCCTGCCTTTCCAGTCGCCATTTTAAAAATACTTAAAAATCTCTCAAATACAGTTGAGTTTCACCCTTGATGTCAAAGGAGATTTGCTAGTTTATTTCTCTGATTATTTCTCCTTGAAAATTTCTTATGGACGTAATATCTCAAATTCCAGTAGGTAGCATTGTTTTCCCAGAGTAATATGGAACTAATTCCAATTGGATGAAGGACCTGAACATATACATCTTATTCCAATGTAGGATTAGGATGCCTAATTTAATTCATGCTTCTGCTTTTCATGAGCTGTTTTCTGTTGGGCAAATTACTTTTCCGTTCATGTCTCAACTTTTTCATCTGTAAAATGATACTGCTATAATTATGTTACAGAATTGTTTTGAGAATTAAATTAGTAATGAACTGGATTGGTACAGTGCTTAGAATAGCGCCCAGCATGTAATAAGTATGAATATGTATTAAGCATTCTATATGTTGTTGTAACTGTAATTATTATCATTCTCATTATTGTTAGGCTGTTGTTAAAATTCAATATGCAAAGAGCCCATTTAGATAGAAACTGAATAAGCAGATGTTTAACCTCAGAAGGGAGATAGTTGGACTATTTAACCCATCTTGCGGTAAAGTACGTAACAGAGTGGATTGGTCAGCCACTGTACGACAGGGCACCTTTTTTATTTTAAATTTGAAAGAATAAACATTTAAAACATAGGAGAAGTGACTAAGTGACTTTAGCTAACTGAAGGTATTGTGTCATCTTCAATAGTAAGAAGCTTAACCAGGAAATAACTATAACTTGAATTTTTAAGAGACGTACAAAATGATGCCTCCGCTTTTGATTATCCACCAATATACTGTTACAAAATGTGAGGATTTCTTCGGCATATTAAGTCAGTGGGAATAACAGTGCACCTGGGAATGTACTAAAACCACAACAGCGGGAGAGCATGATTACCTCACTGGAGCTTGATTGAATTTTCACTGGTGGGCCCTTCTTGATGGAGAGAGCTGAGATCCTACGGCTACGAAACACATTAACCCAGCTATAATATGCCACGATACAAATAGAAGGGATTTTTTTCTGAGATGGGGGGGGAGTAATTTTTTAAAGATAGAGATAAATTCTGAGGGACACTATCTTATTTTATTTTCCATTTTATTTTACTTCAAAGCTTATTTATTTTGAGAAAGGGGGAGAGCAAGTAGGGGAGAGGCAGCGAGAGGGAGAGAGAGAATCCCAAGCAGGCTCCATGCCGTCAATGCAAAGCCCAATGTGGGGCTCAAAACCACGAATCATGAGATCGTGACCTGAGCTGAAACCGGGAGTCAGATGCTTAACCGACTGAGCCACCCAGGCGTCCCTGAGGGACGTTATTTTAACTATAAGACCATTAAAATCACCTTGACTTTATATAAAATGTATTTCTCTTAAAAATGAAAACATTTATGTCTAGATCCTTTAGAGACATCCATTCATTAAGTGGAATATCTCACCTGCTTTGTTTTTGCCCTTGTTCATTCTTCATTTTTGTTGTTGTTTTTCCATCCCATGGAGGGTTTACATTCCAAAAAATTGGTTTAGTGGTATGTTTGAAGGCCAGTTGTCATAATTATAGTAAATAATAGGATACTTTTAATTGTCAGGAGAAAATTAGTGTACATCTTTGTAAATCAAGGACCGTCAAACACATGACAATTGCATTCGTGTTTGTGTGTGTGTTTCTACATCACGTACACTCATAGAAAAATTAAAAATGTTTTTGTATGTCTTAATACCCAGCAACTTTGTATGGTATAAGCGTAGCACGCACAAAGGCAAGTATCCCCATATAGGATAACACTGAACACTCAGCCCAGACAGGCTTTCAGATACAGCAGAGCAGGGAGACTCAACTCTTGTTGAACGACTCACGGAGAGGCTTGCTTACCTAATTTTGCTGTATTTGGACACTAGCCTTCATGATGACATGGTGACATGGTGCTGTCATCTACGCATGACGGTTCTTGAAATGATTCCTCAATTTGGGATTTTGAGAATATGTGAAAATAATTTCTGGAGAGTGTGCTGACGATAATATATCATTAAGAGCATAACCTAGTCAGGGCACCGGGGTGGCTCGGTCGGTTAAGCGTCCCAAACTTGGTTTCCGCTCAGGTCATGATTGCCCACTTTGTGAGCTGGAGCCCCAAGTTGGGGTCTGTGCTGACAGCGTGGAACCCATTTGGGATTCTCTCTCACCCTCTCTCTCTCTCTGCCCCTGCCCCACTCGTGCTCTCTCTGTCTCTCTCAAAAATAAATAAATAAACAACAATAAAACAAACCATAACCTGGTTTACACTGACCCACAAAGGATATGGAGCAAATTTTGGCACCAGTGTCCCGTCCCTCCTGTCCAAGAATGTCGTGATGACCCTCAACCTGTTGACTGAGGAAACAGCCCCGATCTGATCTGGTATCATCGTCCTCCTCTTGGTACCGTCCCTTGTTGTATTCTATACCATCCTGGGCATCTGATTGTCTTTTCTGGGCTCTGCTTGGAGGCAGGATGTGACTGTTGCACTGCAGAATTTGGCTGGGTATTCACAGACACTGATAATTTGTCATACTTCAGAAGGAAAATATGAGAGTTTTAGGACAGTGTCTTTTGAAATTGATTTCCAAGCAAGAGTTTTCTTCCTTCAACAGACTTTTCAACACACTGGCAGCCTGCTTCCCTAAGGATCTCAGGATGTCTGCAAGAAGCTTTAGTTCCCGGACCTTGAGCCATGTCTGTTCTCTCTGGTCTCCCCCAGCCCGGATCTCCTCTGCCCTCATCAACATTCTTCACTCTGCGGCCATGAAAGCCTTGTTTCAGAACCTTTTTGATAGAAAAACTCACTTTTTGTCTGAAGACAGCACCGAAAGAGTTTGCTCATAAATATTATCACACAGGCATTCATGTCAATATTGCAGAAGATACAAGTATGAAAGTCTACAAAATAAAGAGAATAATATTATCTTTTAATGAAACGATGACTCTCAACCCTTAACTGCTGAAGTCATTGTAGATTAGCAGCTAAGATGACCAAAGAAGGAATTAGGAATTTTCATCACTTCATCCACCATCAGAGAGATAACAAGTTAGACGCGGAGGGATCATCCTTAGGTATTTAGCTGGGAATGTATAACTTTGGTGGCGTCAGCTTCCTCAGTTTTTCGATACAAATTAACCCCTAGAAAAGAAAGTGGAGTTATTTAACCTGGAGGTAGCATGAGGGAACCAGCAGACCATCTGAAATTTTAATAGCACATGCAAGATTGGGATTGGGTTTACACGTGAGTTACATCAAAAGCGTCCATATATCTATGCATATTTTTAAAGGTGTCTGTCATCAACGAATGTTTAAGGACCATTCTGACAGTTCCATAGCCAATGACGTAGAGGAAGAATGAATGCAGAGAGAATCCTTCTGAAAATATATGTGACATGAGAAAGAAAACCAAGAAAATAGTTTAGTTACATGACAAAGGTAATCCATGTGAACAAGTAAAATAATCCAGCATCTGCTAAGTGTCTCATTAATTTAAAAAAATGTTTAATATTCATTTATTTTTGACAGAGAGAAAGAGACCAGAGCATGAGCAAGGGAGGGGCAGAGAGAGAGGGAGACACAGAATCTGAAGCAGGCTCCAGGCTCTGAGCTGTCAGCATAGAGCCCAACGTGGAGCTCGAACTCACGGACCACGAGATCATGACCTGAGCTGAAGTCAAATGCTTAACCCACTGAGCCACCCAGGGGCCCCTCATTAACTTTTAAAATTCCAATTTGTCAGACACTGAATTTTCATCTGGTCAATTAAAAATGAACTTTTAGGTCCAACAGCAGCAAAAAGGATGATGAACAACTACATAATATGGTTAGGAGGATAATATGAATAAATGAACGTAGAGCTGTGCTCAGGACACTACTTAGAACCTGCTATATTCACTATAAATATTAACTGCTGTTATTACAAAAGAACAGGTTATGCTTTTCTATGAACGTGTTCAGAAAATAGAAAGATTATTTCTAAAATCTGTAACGTATAAATCCACTGTGCGCCTGTTGCCTTGTACTATTTGACTGGGTCTTTGTAGACCTTGATCATTGGTCATCCTTCTGAACCCAAATCGCATTTCAAAGGTTCCAGTCTGGTTCAGAATCCCGATAACAACTCCAAGGTGTCCTTCTGATCACACCAGGAAGGACCATGTGAAGAGTATGAAAAGATAAACTTCAGACTTGGACGAATATTTGGAACCACGTATCCAACGTAGGACTAGTATCTAGAATATATAAAGAACTTTCCAAACTCAATAGTAAAAACACCAGACACCAATCTGTCAGAAAATGAGCAATGGGCATGAATGAGTCTTTCACGTAGAAGCGTATATAGATGGAAAATGAGCCCGGGAAAGGATTGAAAGCGTAATTAGCTGCCAGGGCAGTGCGGATTGAAGCCACAAGGCTCTATCACTGCATACTCACCACAATAACTATCCTAAGCGATGGTGACAGCATAGAACTCAGGTGAGGATGCAGACGAACTGAATCACTCCCACGCTGTTGGTGGGAACCTAACAGTGTGTCACTCAGGAAGATGGTTAGGTGGTTCCTTATAACCCGAAATGTGAATCCACCACATGGTCAACAGTGGCCCTCCTGGGCGTTCACCTCAGAGAAATAAAACCGTGTGATCACATAAAACCCTGTGCGCAAATGTCAATAGCAGCTTTATTCATAATAACCTGAAACATGAAAAAAACCCACAAAGGAAGATGTTTAAATAACCTGTGGCCCACCCATCCCTTGAAATACTTCTCAGCAATGAAAAGAAACTAATTATTGACACACACGAAAACCTGGATGAAACTCCTGAAAATTATGCTAAATGGAAAAAAAAATAAAACAGAAAAAGAAAGACACAATCCCAAAAGTTACCTCATACGTGATTCTGTTTATATGACATTGTTGCGACGATTCTGTTTTGGGCTGAATTGCCTCACCCCCAAATTCCTAGGCTGAGGCCCTAACCCTGAGTGCCTCCAGGACGTGACTGTATTTGGAGACAAGACCTTTAAAGAGATGACTTAAGGGCACCTGGGTGGCTCAGTCAGTTAAGCGTCTGACTTCAGGTCATGATCTTATTGTTCATGAGTTCAAGCCCTGCGTCGGGCTCTATGCTGACAGCTCAGAGCCTGGAGCCTCCTTCAGATTCTGTGTCTCCCTCTCTCTCTGCCCTGCTCACGCTCTGTCTCTCTCTCTCTCAAAAGTAAGACAGAGCCTGCTCACGCTCTGTCTCTCTCTCTCTCAAAAGTAAGTAAACATTAAAAAAATTTTTTTTTAAAGAGGTGAGTTAACATGAGGCCACTGGGTCAGGCCCTAATCAGATGTGGGTCCTTATGGGAAATGTGGACACACAAGGAGACCCTCAGAGTTCACACGAGGTCAGAGTGAGCCAACAGAGGCTTCCAGAAGATTCATACCTGCCAACTCCTTGATCTGGGACTTGTAGCCCCTCGTCATGAAGGAAGGGTTCCGGGCTCTGACTACACTGTGCTTCATACGCTAACCCGTGTAGACACATGACAAGAGTATGTAGAGCTAAACACACACGCACATACTGAATACAAGTAAAACTGGGCAAATCTTGATAAGATCCGTAGTCTGAATTCATGGCATCATCTTGGCTGTAATATTATACTATGGTTTTGTAAGATGTTACATTTACAGGAAACTAAGTAAAAAACATAGAGACTCTCCCTGTATCATTTTTATAACTGCATGTAAATTTAAAATTGTACTAATAATTTTTTTATTAAAAATGACTGTTTAAAAATAGGGACACTGCGTCTCTTTTTTAATGATTTATTATTATTTTTTATAAATTGTGCTGTTATTGTTTTGGGGATTTTTTTTTTTTGCCAGTTTATTTTGACAGATTATTCAAAGGTAGACAAAAACAAAATAGTCTTGATCTGAGGAAAGGAAAGCGTAGGTTAAGCATCCAATTTTGGCTCAGGTCATGATCTCACGGTTCATGAGATCAAGCCCCACGTCAGGCTCTCTGCTGTCAGCACAGAACCTGCTTGGGATTCTCTCTCTCTCTCTCTCTCTCTCTCTCTCTTTCTCTGTCAAAATAAATAAATAAATAAATAAATAAATAAATAAATAAATAAACTTTAAAAAATAAAAGCTTATTCATCATTGAACTATTAATATAGTTTATTCTATTTACAAATTATGGGGGGAAAAGCCTTCTTTTACACTGTGGTTTGGCTCTCAGCTAACAAATTCCAGTTTGGATGTGGCATGTAACCTCACTGCCAACGTTTGTTGCCTCCTTTATTTAGAATCCTCTTGAATTTTCCATTGAGGTCTACACCCACAGGTGAAAGAGAAATCACTCCACCGTATCTGTATCAGGTGAGAGCCAGTCTCAAGTCGATCTGCCCAAACAGTCCACATCGTGATATCTGCGGGAGTCTTCCATTGTGATGTGAAAAAAAAATCACCTCAAAACTTAGTGGATTAAAAACCAAAACCAAAACAAAAACTTAGTGGATTAAAACCACGAGCGTGTATTTTAGCACCATTGGACCAGGAATCCCGGCTCAGCTGTTTCCCTGGTGCCCGACCTCTCACAAAGTTGAAAGCAAGATGTCGTCTGAGGGGCGACTGGGTGGCTCAGTCGGTTAAATGTTTGACTTGGGCTCAGGTCATGATCTCACAGTCCGTGGGCTGGAGCTCCACGGTGGAGCCCCTCTGTGCTGACAGCTCAGAGCCTGGAGCCTGCTTCAGATTCTGTGTCTCCCTCTCTCTCTGCCCCTCCCCTACTCATTCTCTCTCTGCCTTTCAAAAATACATAAACGTTAAAAAAATTAAAAAATAAAAGATGTTGTCCAAGGCTGCACCTGCCTGGAGTCGTCACCCATCGGTGTGGACAGACCTCAGGGCCTCAGTCGCCTCAGAGCCCGGCCTTCCTGGCTGGCCTGATGCAGGAAGCAACCACATTAGGGGAGGGCCGCCTGACAAAGAACTGGGGGCCGGCCCTGGAAGCCGAGACCCTCGGTCTTACAACTACAAGGACCATAGTTCAGCCAACAGCCACATAAGCCGGGACAAGAATGTGCGTGCAGCCTTGAATGAAACCTTGTCTTCTGGCACCTCGATGGCTGCCTGGTGAGGGCCTGAAGCAGGAGAGCCGTCGGGCTGTTCTCAGACTCCAAACCCACAGACACTGCAATACACGTATTTCTGTTTTAAGCTGTTAAGTTTGTGGTCATTTTTCTGCAAAAATACAAAACTAATACAGAGTCTGATGCCTGCAAATACTGAAAAATATGAGTGCGGCTTTGGAGTCTGGAAGTAGGCAGAGGCTGAAATAGTTCTGAGGCATGTGATGGACGAAGCCCAAATTACCTTGAACAACTGTCAGTGCAAATACGGACTTGGAAGTCGCTGCCCACGAGGGCTCAGGAGGAGGGAACACCGTGTTGGAAACCGGAGGAAGGGAGGCCCTTCTTGTACAGCGACAGCTAAGCCTGTTAAACGGTCTCTTCCAGGCGTAGGAGATGTAGAAGCAAAGTGGGAGAATTCCACCCTGATTTCCTGCTGTTTGTAACAAAACATGAAAGGAGAGAGATTAATTGAGGGAAAACCCATTAGACAAACAAACAAAAAAAGGGCTTGATGGTTTAGAAAATTCTCAGTTTCTTCATATGGAAAAAAACTGTTAAAATCAAGAAATGGCTTCTGAAAATGCGACATTGAGAAAAGGGATGTGCCAGTGTGACCCCTTAACAAAACCTCGGGAAGGGTGAAGGGTCATTCTGAGGCCCTTTCAAGGCCTCTCCCTCAAGCTGCATGGTGTCTGGGGATCTTGAGGGTGTTGCCCCTGGGTCATCTCGAAAGGACCCAAGGATGGAGAAAGGATTATCATGAAGACACAAAAAGTGTGGCTGTGGCCTTTGTACAAGAGAGGGAAAGCTGAAATCCAGTGCAGACCCCCAAAGTTCTTGAGAGAACTGTTTTAGCAGAGCAACTGCCACATTAACCTGAAAATAAATGCCAGAGCACAAAATGGCGGGACCTGTTCGACCCTCAAGCCACCATTAGAGCAAAGCAGGTATTCAGCCACAAACGGGTACAAACCGTGTTTTACAACTGTTCTCCCTGTGCTCCTTGGGTGACCCGGGAGACAGCTATTCAGAACTCTTATTTTGCAAAGGCTTAAAAAATGTGGAATACGTTTTTTTCCACTGAGAAAAGTCGCTGGAAGAACCAGTGGCTGGGACAGTCATCTACCTTGCTCTCTGCAGAGCTGTTCAGCGTGTTCCTGACGTGGTCAGGAGTCTTCCCAGGACTTTCTGAGAGACATGATGTCACGGTCCCCCTCCACGGGTGGGGTGGGGGTTGGAGGAAATGATAACCCAGCCGGCTTTCCTGATGAATAGTTATTATAAAAAGGCTTTACGAAAAGGCTGGATTGGTAGAATGTCTACTAACAGCATGTGTTTCTGCAGAAATCTCCAAGGGCAAGCGGTCAGTGATAGAGAGCACAACAAGAATGCAATTTACAGACGTGGTTGGTTAAGTCAAAGCCAGGAAGCCTTCCAGACCGAGATGGGACCAACGACCATAACTATTGCTGAAACTTTGCTCCCCGGATTACGGTCAGTGCTCTCACTGGGAAGAGTGGTGTTTCCCAGGTAGTTGTACAGTTTATTAAATTTTCATTGGTCTGCATGAGTCATTAAATAATTTCTTACTTAATGAGTTCTGTCTATGTGCTAGTTTAAGCGACTAAAATATAAATTAAATTATCCGTGTATAAAAACTGTCAGTGACTTCTTATCACATTCAGAATAGCATATTTAGTAACCGGTAAGATTGTACAGAATATACCAACTGCCTATATCGTCATTCTTTTTTTTCTGATCCCTTGCTGACTATGCTACAACTTTGTTGTTTTGTTTATTGTGTCTGCATTGGGACCCTCCAAGTGGTCAAACTGTCACATCAGGGTTTTCTGACAATACGGTTTTCTCTGGCTGAAATGCTCTGATTTATCCTCCCACCGCCCCCAACACACACACATACACACACTCACACACTCTCATACTCATACACACAAACACACACTCGCATACTCTCTCTCAAACTCACACGTGCGCACACACACACTCTCACGCACCCACACACACTGACACACACACACACACACACACACACTCTCACAGGATTTTTTAAAAACAACCCCCACCGGTCATTGGGCAATGTCTTCAACTCTTAACATAAATTTCGTCTCCTTATGAACGTTCTCACAATGTGCTTTGCTTTCGTTGTGCTAATTGTATTACACCATTACTGTGAGTTCTTGGCTGTGTATCTGTCATTGCTACGACACTGTAATTTCCGTGAACAGAAGGATTTTGACTGTTTTGTTTATCATGGTTACTCGGTGTAGGGTATTGTAAATGGAATATGTAGAATATTCGATAAATATTCCATAAATGGATCATGAAGAGATATTTTGTGCAAATACACATATACACATATATTCATGTTTAATATTTCTGGTAGCATGCTTCCTCCCCTTTTTTGTATGGGCCTGGTATCTTTTTAATGTATTAGAAATTTAAAAATGTCACTCCTCTGATGACACGTGGCCAATTCCCAGTCAGCCATGACCCCTTTGCCTCAAGCCCTCAGCGCCTAGCGTGGGAAAACCCTCGTCAGGGAGGTGAGTCCTGGAGCAGGAAGTCTGCCTGATGTTAGAACCAGCAAAACAGCCTTCGTCGCAACCGTGGCACGGAGATTCGCGTGTGTTCTCCAGTACTTATGCCGGTGTAAGTCTTGCTCTTGCTGACTGCCCCTCTCGAGGTCCCCTGAAGTCCTCACCTGTTATCTCCCTGCGGGAAAGGGCCCACAGGGCCCCCCGTCGCGTTGGAGCCTAGGGCAGCAGCGTGCAATGCACCGCCTGTACAAAGGTGTGGCGTTGGGAGAAGGGGGTTTGAATCAGTTAGGATTTTATCTCTGTATTCCATATCCTGGCAAAACATACCCAGTGCTGTCAGCCTCTACTTTTCTGGCTTTGTTTTTGGTTTTTAAAGCTGTATCTACCGTCATAACGTGGGGGGAGCCAGGAAGGAAGGTCCCTTCAATGCACTCTTAAATTTAGTTGAGAGATTCCTTCTCTTTTTCTAAATTCCAGTGTTCTCGTGTGCAAAACGAGTAAAATATGTGTTTGCCTAAAGCCAGAGAACTGGAGCAGACCGTGCGTAACGGGGCCTCTCACTCCGGCGCCCCCGACCCCAGCCTAAGGAAAAGGCACATCCAATCAGAGCCCCCTGCTTATGCACAGAACACAGGGCATGCCTTGCTGTCACGACCAGTCAAATAAAGTTCAAACTGAAGCTACAAAACAGAAATTGGGTTTGTTAAAAGAAATTTAGATGAAAAGCCATTGTAGGCGTATCCCCCTTTAAAAACTGTTGTCCGTGCTGCAGCCAGTCGATTCGTCGTATTCGTGCTGCCCTGTGTAAGAGTGCCTACAAGTGGAAAGCCTTACTTCGAAAATTCAACAGAGACTTGCATATTTAATTACTCAGGCTTTCAATTCACCTCTCGAAGTATGCATTCTCATGCATAAATAATACACCAAACTCAAGTGAATTTTCCATCGTTTTACATTCTACTTTAAACAGAGTGGGAGAGAGCCAAAGCATAAGAGACTCTTAAAAACTGAGAACAAACTGAGGGTGGATGGGGGGTGGGAGGGAGGGGAGGGTGGGTGATGGGCAATGAGGAGGGCACCTGTTGGGATGAGCACTGGGTGTTGTATGGAAACCAATTTGACAATAAATTTCATATATTGAAAAAATAAATAAATAAAATAAAATAAATAAAATAAACAGGGTCTCAACGCCTGTGAATAACACAGGTCTTTAACGCAAAGAAAAAGGCTCCAGAGTCTTTGCACTTCTGGGTGAATGGATGTGACTCAAGCAGGCAGAGTAGTCTAAGAGCCGTCATTGTCTGATGGCTGGTGGCTGCTTAAAACGCCCTGAGTTGATGACTTTATCCCTCCCCTGCCAGGGAGCAGATGCGGACTTTGGCAAGAAAAGAAGCCAAATGTTACAGGATCTGTGAGAGGCCGTGAGCACTGAGGTCTTCTGGTCTGGCAGCAGAGAGGTGGGGGACCAGAGTCGGGCTGCCAGGCTGCCGTTCATGGGCATCAGCCCCTCTTACAAAATAAGGCGTCTCTGAGCGATCACGTCTGAGCCCTGCCAGCAATGCTGTGCAGGGGCTGGGGGCCTAGGCATCTGCCTTGGTCGCCTAGACTCAGCTCCATGTCTGGCTTACCCCCAGAATCTCTACGATGCGTGTGCTAAAGTATTAGCTGCCAGGACCCATTACAAAAAATGGGTCTGTAGTGGAACCCTGGGGTCTGAATTTTTTTTTAAACCTCGCCAGAAGCCAACACAGATTAAAAAAAAAAAACCCAATGAACTTGGCAAAGGCCTGAAATGAATGATCTATCCTATGCCTCAGAGACCCTTTTTAGAATATATATACATATATAATTCTAAAATTAATATATAAAATTATAGAAATGTAGAAAACTTGGAAAATATAAGAAAAAAATCCCAAATCATCTATAACATCAAAATATAATATAACTACTATCAACATTTTTATTGATGTTTTCTTATTTCTAACATATGCCCTATTACATAAAGAATATATAGTCAAACCTGGGATGGTGAGTAACTTGTTCTGTGAATGTTCCACAAGACAAGCAAACATTTGTAATAAATTTTAACTTGATAAATGAGCAATGTCTTGCAATACGAGTAGTATGTGATGCCCAATGGTTCTGGAATTGGTTCTGAGCTAATGGTTCTTGAAATTCGCTTTGATGTACAAGTGCTTTGGATTACAAGCATGTTTCCAAAACGAATTATGCTCGCAAACCAAGGTTTTACTGTATTCTATGCAGTATTATGGAAATAAGCTCATATATTATGCTATTACTTTCAGCTATAATAACATTTTCTAGTACCCTTAAAAATTCTTTAAAAATAGAATGCAATGATGGCATTTTTTCCATACTATAGGATTTGTGTGATGAGTACTATTTGTCCCGTCATTTAAACTTTTTATATAGTTATGAGAAGGACTGTGATAAATACTTCTGTCCCTCGGCGTTAGTACACTTCTTTCCTCATTTCCTGGAGTAGAAGGTTCAAGAATTACACTGCAGCAGAGAAGCTTTGTGCCCCGCTGGCAACACCATGCACGTGTGGCTCTGCCCCGACAACGTGGAAGGTCAGCAGGAAGGGGCAGGCTGTGCAGGGAGTTGTTCAAGCATATCTAGTAGCATCCTGGATCTGTCCTCTGGAGAGGAGCAGGCCGAAGAGACACGACCTCAGCAAGGCTGGGCTTGGTGAGGAGGAATGTTAGGGCTGCGTAAGGAGAGCCGGTAACCCGCTTTCCTGCCTGCTGCCTTCCCTTCCTGGCTGTTCGCGCACCCGCGGGCATTTTCAGAAATCCGTTGAATGCTTGGTTGACAATGGCTGATGGTTGGCCAATGCTAGTTTCAGGTGTATTTGAATTTTGAAAATAATTGATGCAGAGCTTTTATACGGAAATGCAAACAATTTCTCAATGTCTAGTAGACGACGTTGAATTTCCCACTTCTGACGTAAGCGATCGCGACCAGCTGTCTACCAGACTGGGAATGATGTGAGGTACCTTTTCACGACTTTTCCTTCATTCATGTAAATACTATTTTTATTTCCTTTGATTTCTGGAGATGTTTCCAAACCGTTTCAGTGCAGGTCTGACTAGGAAATCACTGTTGAATAGGTGACTTGATGGTAAGGGAAGCCGCCTGCTCTATACTAGTTCGCACGTCCCGGCCCATGGATGGAAGTCACTCTGGAAGACCTCGTTTTATTTTATTTTATTTTATTTTATTTTATTTTATTTTATTTTACTTTAGTTTAGTTTGGTTTAGTTTAAAGTTTATTTATTTATTTTGAGAAAGATGGAGAGGGAAGGGCAGAGAGAGAGGGAGAGAGAGAGAATCCCAAGCAGGTTCCAGGCTGTCAGTACAGAGCCCCATGCGGGGCTCAAATTCAGGAACTGTGAGATCATGACCTGAGCAGAAACCAAGTGTTGGATACTTAACCCACTGAGCCCCCCAGGCTCCCTGGATGACCTCATTTTCGTAGTTGGTGTTTAATAACACTTTCCAGGGGTGCCTGGGTGGCTCGGTTGGGCATCCGAGTTCGGCTCAGGTCATGATCACGGTTTGTGAGTTCGAGCCCCGCGTCGGGCTCTGTGCTGGGCATCCAAGTTCGGCTCAGGCCATGATCTGGTGGTACATGATTTTGAGCCCTGCGTCGGGTTCTGTGCTGACAGCTCAGAGCCTGGAGCCTGCTTTGGATTCTGTGTCTCCTTCTCTCTCTGCCCCTCTCCGACTTGTGCTCTGTCTCTCTCTGTCTCTCAAAAATAAACGTAAAAAAAAAAAAAAATTAATACCATTTTCCAGACAGGGAAGTCGGTTTGACTGGGAAATCCAACCGGCAGGGTGGGGAAGGATTACAAGTGAAATGGGGATAACCATCAATCGGCAGGTGTCTGCAGTGGAAGATAGGCGGGCAGACTGACGATGGCCGCACTTCGTCTCCTGGGAAGGGCTTCAGGCTCCAGGGGCTTGAGTCTTGTCTATACCCCATGCGCGTGCCTCCTGTGCACAGAGAAAGGGGTCCTGCGTGGACCATCCGTCTGCAGCGCCTTTGAATTATAAATGCGAGCTGGGCTCAAGTGACGGCATGCTGAAAACACCAGCTTTTTGATGAGGAGACAGGATTTTGAAACCAGAAGGGCCTCATCAATCTTCCACTAAGATCTGTCAGGTAGCACAGGCGACAATTAAATCGTTCTCAGCGAGGAGACTTGTTCCAGAATGTACGGTTTTCTCATTGTTCCTCCCTCCACGACCCCCTCACTGGAGAAAGGGCCTGAAGACACGCTGTGAAGAGGGTAGCCTGAGGCTGTAACTAAGTCTTGGCCCTGCTACTTTGCACTTGCATTACTGGGACGAATAAATACAATTTGCAATCCAGCGTTTTAGTTATGCACTTAAATATGGACTAGAAAGTCCCTCATTTCACAGTTAAAAAAAGTCCAGACAATCCATGTGGCTTGCCTAAGGCCAAACGGCTGATCTGGGGCAGGGCTGGCCCTGGAACTATCTCCTGACCCCAAGTCCATTTTGTTCATCAAACAGTACCGCCACCTGCTTAGGGTCTTGGATGCAAATAGAATAGAATATCAGCTGCTACAGCAATTCGCAAGTTCTGGAACAGCCAGAATGCCTTTCGAGGACGGTCGACCTGTGTGGATCCAAACCCGGACCCTGTGCCAGGCATCCTGGAACCCTGCTGTCACCATACCAAATGCTTATCCAAGATGGTAGGTTGCTTTTCTAACAGCAGCAGCCCGCATACCATCAACATTGCCAGGACATTCTCTATTCCATCCTGAATATATATGGCAAAGCATTTTTTACTGCTTGTCATCTTTTTAAAGGTGTTTTTAATCCAAAATATCTCCCCAAACTCTCCACCTCGCATCCCTTGTTATCGTCCATCACCACGAAGGACCCAGGCCTGCTCTTTATGCCCCTTCTTCTTGATGTGATTTTAGTTCCTGCAACTGTCTATGCACACACCGACGCCACAGGCAGGGTTCAGCTTGGTGTGGTTTGGTGTTAATTTACCAAGAAGTCCAATCCCTCGGAGCATCACCCTCATCCTCCTGGATCCACGTCTGCTTTCTTCAGCAGCAGTTCTCATTCTGCAGGAAACCATCGTTTCTTCTCCTTCAAAGGAACGAAGAAGCGAGCAGTTAAGTGACAGGAGTTCAGAGCTTAACTCAGAGCGAAAGTTAGCGTTTTTCTCATCATTACAATTCATCCAATTCCTCATCCTAATTCAAACTGCTTAGTATGTTCTGTGTATTTTTAAATATATTCCCAATGATATTTTATGATCTATGGCTATGAAGACTTAAAACTTTGTTTCAAATAATGCAGCTTTTCTTTATATATATTTTATTTTTGCCAATGCTACGTAGATACAAATGACATGATATGAAGCTAGAGAGTCTGTAATCACGAGGCCCAAAATGTCACTCTTAGTGAATTAAATATTTAGAAAAGTACATTAAGTATATCAGGGCTCATGAAGTTTCTATTTAGCTCAGCAAAATGGCAATGCATTCTTTTTTTATAAAACGAGAAAATGCCTAAATGTATCCCTTAGCAACAAATATCTTCACAGAAGAACTTGAACATTGAGAAAAATACACAGATTCTTAGTCTGCTCTCTATTGTAACAGTTTCATGTTAAGCAATCATCATGAAAATCTGAATAATTACACCCAAATAACGTAAGTTAGTACATCACACTGAAGCACTTTTGAGTCATGCTAAAACACTTCTGGTTTCTGAATTTGCCTCACATCTCTTCAAGCCCCACCAGTGGCTGAAGTCTGTACCCCCAGACCCCTTCCCACCACCCATTGTCCCCCAGACCCCTCCCTATCTCCCATGGTAGCCCAGACTCGTTCTCATCACCCATGGTGCCCCCAACTCACTGACTCTCCTGCTTTCTGCCTCAGCAACAATTCAGCCCTTGCAGGGGATCATAGAAATCCCCATTAAATGTCAGGAATAATTTCATTAAAAGAGGTGTCAGGCCACTGTTATGAAACACTTATCAGAGAAAGCTAAATAAATTGTGGGAAATACAATGTTATGAGTGGGAGATTTAGTATAAATTGTGGGAAATATAATGTTACAAGAGTGGGAGATTTAGTATCACCAAAACGTGTTTGCTTTCCCTGGAGTTGACCTGTTACCTAGATGGAATTGCCAGCAAAATCTTGGGGGAGGGGGGCGTTTGCCCAAGAAAGGTGAAAGGCTAATTCTTACATTTATATAAAATATAGACATAATGGTTAAGGTAATTTTGAAGAAGAAAAAAATTTGTAGCACTTAAAATTCCCATATGAAGTTTTACTATAAACCTATGGTAATAAAAGTGCTGTAGACAGAAACACAAGGATAGAAACATAGACCAAGAGAGCATAATAGAGTTCAGAAATAATGCCGTACACAGGTGGACATGTAATTTGTTATGATGGTGATTCTGAAGAACACAGTCAGAAAAGGACAGTTCCATCAACGTCCTGTATAAAATATTAAACATTGGCCCCTTACTCATTCTATAAACAAAATCAATTCTATGCAGTTTTTACACCTACATTTTATTGAGTTTATTTATTTGTTCTGAGAGAGAGGAAGAGAACATGAGTGAGCAGGAGAGAGGCAGAGAGAGAGAAAGAGAGAGACAGAGAGTATCTCAAGCAGCTCCCGCTGTCAGCACAGAGTCCGCTAAGTGGCTTGATCTCAGGAACTGTGAGATCGTGACTTGAGCTGAAATCAAGAGTCAGATGCTCCATCGACTGAACCACCCAGGCATCCCTAGCTCTAAATATCTGAAAAATCTAAAAAGTTCCTTGACCTTAACATAGGTAAATAATTTCCAAACAGGATACAAAGGGCATTTACTGTAAATAAAATCACTGATAAAATAAAGTACTGTAAAATTAGCATATTCACTCATCAAAAGACACGATTTGGAGACTGAAAAAAAAACCAATCTACAGTGTTTGAAAAGATTTGTAATACTGAATATAAGTCACAAAGGACTTGTATTGATTATATGAAAAAGACTTCTACAAATCCATAATGAAAAGACAGACAACCTGATAGACAGCGGACAAGAGAAGAGGATTAGCACTTCATAGAAAAGGTGATCTAAATCACTCGTAAATGTGCATTCAAACTGATTGACGTTGGGGAGGCACAGATTAAAGTCACAGGTCTACACCTGCACACGTCAGTCAGAATGGGTAGACTTAGAGGCACTGACAACACTTAGTTTGGGAAAGGATGTGGAGCAAGGGGACTCTCACCTGCAGCTGATGGAAGTGCAAAAAGTGTATCAACTTAGGAAAATTATTTGTGGCTCCCTAATAAAGCTGGAAACATAGCTCAGCTTTCTACCGCTAAGTATATTTCCACAAATATGCAGATGCCACAATTATTGCCACGGAGTTGCTCACAGTTTTTCATCCTTATCTTCTAAGGTCTTAAGGATCTGTTGTGATGTCCCCTCTTTGATTCCTGATGGTTTCCCTTTCTTCCCTCTTTCTCCTCCCCCTTCTCCCCTCTCTTCCCCCTCTCCTCCCCCTCCTCCTCTTTCTTCTTCTTCTTCTTCTTCTTCTTCTTCTTCTTCTTCTCCTTCTCCTTCTCCTTCTCCTTCTTCTTCTTCTTCTTTCTTCTTCTTCTTCTTCTTCTTCTTCTTCTCCTTCTCCTTCTTCTTTTTCTTCTTCTTCTTCTTCTTCTTCTTCTTCTTCTTCTTCATCTTTCTTCCTCCTCCTCCTCCTCGTTCTCCTTCAATATTTCTCAGCAACTGCTCTGCTCTATGCTTTTACAGTCTCCTGTCTATTGTCTCCGTCCTCCCAGTTTAGCTCTTGACTATATAGATCCAAGTAGCTTCTGCCTTCATCAATATTCCTTTCCCCCTGGCTCCCAGGTGTCTTGGAATCCCAAAAATCTGGGGGCCTTAACCTGAAAGCACGTAGCCTCCTCCTTAGAAATCATAGAATTACAAGAATTCTTTTTATCCCTTTCATATTTAGACTAAAATTCCAAATGTTCCTAGTAAAATTTATATATGGGAAAAATAACGATGGGAGACAACAGTATCCACCAATATGTCGTGATTTGGATTTTCAGACACATTTGGGAAATAGAGCCTACAGAGAGAGGGAGAAGAAAAAACAAATCATGAAATGTTTAATGAGGAGGCTGTCATTTTTTTCTTGAGAGGTAAGCACAGTGCCAGACTCCAATGTAAATGAAAAGAAAGGATCTGGATAAATGGTAAAGAGGCCTCAGTAAGGAAAAGGGAAACATTTTATTTTCCATTTGGCCCTGTGCTAAATTGTTTATTCCTGATCTCAAGACTTAGAAAGAGAAAAAATGTGATATTATGCAAGCTTTAGCTCCCCTTTTATGAGGTCTGATTATTCAGAAGAGAAAACAAGAAATTAGGTGGCAGGTAGATCAAGTATTACTATTAAATCCACAAAAAAAAAGTTTGGAACATAGACTATCTTAGAAAAGTCTACATTTGTAAAGGTATTCATTTAAAATTTTTCTATTGTCAAACTGGTCTTGTTAATATCATATTTTTTTTTCAAAGTGTTTTGATTTTCTTTCTTTCTATTCCTTATTTTCTGATAACTTAGAAATATTCAGGGTCCCCAAACCGAGAAATTTTTGGTCATGTCACAGCAGTTGCTTTTCATCAATTCTTAGTCTTAATGGTTTGCAACATCCGCTCGTGGCTCTTTGAGTACGTTTGCATCCGTTCATGACTCAGTCAGGTCAAGCATGCGAGTCTGAAACCCACTGGAATGGAGCCATAGTAGAAATTCAATATTTCCACTATGCACTAGGCTTCCCCAGAAATGGAAACAGGCACACAGATTATGTTACAAGCCTAGAAGGAGGTGTGCATTGGTGGGGAGAGAAGAGAATTAAAACGTGCGCTCAAAGTAATGATCGTAATGTGCTAACATGACACCTAATATCCCATGGGGAGAAACACTAAATGCCTTCATAATACTACGGTGCACATGATTAACAGCCTTGGATGTCAGTGTTCTCCTAGACCAAGTTAAGCAATTTAAATCCAGAGTAATTTCAGAAGATCTCAATGGCAAACACTGGCAGAGTCCCAAGTGTGTTTTATATCATGTTGCATGGGAAACGACGTCAGAGACAAGTTCGATAATCTCAAGGCTGAAATTGAAGAATTTTAATTAAAATTTTTTTAAATACAAGGAATGTGTGAATAAACGTTCTAGGCAAATAACTTCTTCTAAAACTGTTAGTTCTATTAACATTACATATTATATCTTAGCATAATCAATACTTGCAATCATGATACGATATATGAGATCATCTATTTACTCATTACAAATGCATTTACTGTATAGTTGCTATGGAAAAGTTTTTTGTTTGATGAGGTGAATATAAAGATCCATGAAGTGCATTGATCGGGAGTTCATAATGTGTTAGATTGGTTTACAGTCTTGTGGCCACTAGGGCCGTGCGGTGATATTGGAGAGAAATAGCAGGACGGAAGTACCGAGCTCCCTGGCAGTGAGGCACGGAGCTCGTTAATGAGATGGAAGAGGAAATGTCTTGTTACGTGAAGTCTGTGCCTTTACTCTTCACACGGAAACAGATGAAGTTCCAAAGGTGGACGCCTCATCAGCCTGGATATCTGCTTTAAAAAACAAAACAAAACATGTCAAGCGGAGCCCTCTGACACCTCAGATGACTACGAAAATCTGAACAAAAACTAAATTAACATTTGCTGCTCTAAGCTGGGGTTTCCGTGCTGCCATGATAGCATAAATGAATATACCATTTTCCTTTTCTTTTGAAATCCTAGGTATCTGCATCTCCAGGATCCGCACCTCTCCTCTAGACGGTTCTGTCCATGAGCTCAGCTGGATTCCGGATTCCCAGCTACCAGGCAGCGCGTCCAGAACCACCTCCGTAGTCCCACGCGTGGGGAGAGTTGCTCACCTGGGGATGAGGTGGCCACCAGAGGGGACAGTGAGCGCGCTAACGAGGGACAAACCAAACAGACGTCAGAGTGTGGCTCGGCGAAAGAAACGGGGGAAAGAAGAAGGGACTGGAAAAGCGTTATGACTGCGGGAGAGACTCGGGGCCCCTGGAAGATGAGGGTCCAGAGAAAGCACTGTGTCCCGCAGGGTCGTCAGCAGCGAAGACCGCCTGCCACTCGCAGGGGGCCAGGCAGCTTGTAACGTCTCTCTGCTCGCCTCGTCTGGCCCCACGACAGCCTTTTGAGGCCGGTACTGTTAGTCCTGCCACTTTAAGAAGGAGGGCAATGAAGATCAGAAAGGTCTCCTCGGAAGAAGGAGGACCCGGTCCCCTCAGGCGTGCCCAGCGGGCACCCAGAGCCGGCGGCGGCATCTATGTCCCTACTTACAGTGACCGGGAAGAAAGCTGTGCGTTTTCTTCTGCCGGGAAACGTGGAGAGAGTCGGTCTGTGCGTTTTCTCAAACCTGAGACTTCGCTTTTCGTCCTCGTCCTGATTTAGTTCCTACGGGCTGCGTCAGCCTTTTTCCAGGCCCACTGGCACCGGTGTGACAAACACCCAAAGGTGAAGAATTCTTCCACCGAATCGTGGGCTCAGCCCGAACCCCGGGATCTTGGCTCTCCACGAGGGACACGGGGACCATTACACCCCAGGGGCTTTTACAACTCAGAAAATGATGGAGAAAAAGTTTTTTAATTGCTTAACGGCTGAACTTACTCTTTCAAGGAGCAGTATGCATATTTTACCTTTATTGTTAAATAATGGATTTTTTTTTTAATTTAGCATTTCTGAGAGCAGTCCCTAATTTTTTCTTATTGCCATTAGGCTTAATTTTCTTCAACTAGTGCAGCTGGAGCGACAGTCCGGCCTGCCGGTTCCCGAGAGTCTATTTTGCTTCAGGCAGTTCTCGCAGAGCCTTACCCTTGGTAAAGGCACTTGTTTCTAATACTGATCGTTACAAAGTTGATTTCTGTGGACGATGCCGCGTCTCAAATCCGCCCGCACCCACGGCCCCTGACCCAGCCGCACCCGCCCTGGAGGCCCAGCCAGTAAAGACACCAGCACGTGGGACACCTTCGCTTTGCAGGACGTTTGCTGTCGCCAGCGAGGACTCTGCATCTGCTTGCTGACTCCGTGACTCAGGGGTAGCAAGACTTCCTTCATTTGGTACAAAGAAAAGAGCTACCGGGTCGACATAAAAATTTATCGATTCGGTGCAATCCTCAAACTCCCCTGATAATCTGTGTTTTATCCCACGATTTCACAGCCCAGAGATGTGCTCTGCAATTATGCGAGGCCCATTACATCTTTGCCAATGATGTGTCAGCACGGCCCAGAGCAGACACGCTAAATGGCTTTCTTTTACTAAGCCGACGCCAGACATTGGGGAGTGACTACCTCACTCGGGTTAAAAAGAAAATGAATTGAAAAAAACCTATTATGTCTGTCATGGTTGTAGGAGTGGGCAAGACAGGCTGAATGTATCACCATTTCTCAAAGACATTTGGAATGTGAATTAACTTCTAAAGAAATCCAATTGTCTCCATTTTTTGTATATGTGAATTTTATATTGTTTAACAGACTTTCAAGTTATACATTATAATATATATGACCTTGTAATGTGGCTTAAAATTTGAATTTGACAATAGAGACAAAGATGCTGACTCGTCTAGAAAAAGTAGACGGTCAAGGAACTGTTAAGTCGAGTGTCTGTGTCTCTCTCTGGTCACGCTCACTCCTTTAGCAGAGACCGTCAAGGACAGTGAAGGAGGTGACTCCTGACCCATCTGTCGGCCACAGCTGAGGGTGCCCTACGAACTCCCCCGGTTCTTCCACGCCCAGAAAAAGAGAGAAATGTCCGTTCAATGGGCAGAAGAAAAATCCTCATCAACAAGTGAGAAGAGAGTTCCATCTGCTGTCCATCCACCCCTGCTGATTCTGCCAAATCTCATCATCTTTAGGGAGTAATTTTCCATTTCCTTGTTTTCCTTCTCCCTGAACATTCTCATTAGCACTAATGCTGGGTCTTGCTATGGAATTATGTATTTATGATACATTGATCCATGTGTGATCAGCAGTGTAAACCCGTGCAAAGCCAATATAGTCTTTTGTAGGCGCTTACATGGAAACCATTAACGCAATTGATATTAAATCAATTTGAGAAAGACATTATAGTTTGCTATGCATGCTTTTTAATTATTTCTTTCTTTTGGAATGCAAAACAACTAGACGCTGATTCAGACTGTAATTCCATAGATGCTGGTTTTCAATACTAAATATCCTTAGTGGGAAACAAACAACCAAGGACATTCCAAAACAATATACTATGTGGTCTATAAATAGGAATAATCTTTCAACAAAGCGGGAAGATTATACACTTTCCTGGGAAACTATTTGCTTTGAAAGTACTTAATGTTTAGTTTCATATTTCTTATGAGTTTGGCCACCAGTATGACCAAATTTGGGTTTGAATGTTAGCTGTGTGACCTGGGTTGTCCCAGAACATTTCTAAGCTTCAGGTTTTGCTTTGTCGCCATGTATCTTAGAAGGTTGCCCCGAGGCTCAGAAGACTGGGGGTTCACTCCGTACATACGACCGGCTTTGCACCCACTCGTCCTCACTGACTGTGCAGCCCAGCGTGAGAGGTGCTGATCTCTCATCACTCAGTAGCCTTCGGAACAGTCAGCCTGATCCCAAGACCACTCTCCTCCGGTCATTTCCACACATGGGCCTTTCAGAGCCCCACGTACCCTTCTGTGGCCCCTCCCGCCCATCACCTCTGTGGGCCTCACGCAGGAGTCCAGGCTCTGGGAGCCTTGTACACTGTTTCAGTGGCCTCGGTATCACCTGTACTCAAGCAGTAACTACAGCAACACTTAGCCACTGGGTATGCATTACTCTCTCTAAGCCTCAGTTCTTTCACGTATAGAAGAAAAATAACGTTAATACCTGCCCTGTAGGTTTTTGTACAGGTGAAAAGAGATAATGAAGCCCTTAGCACAATACTTGGCCTGTCATGTGGCTTGGTAAAAGCTAGCTAATTGATTCTTCTTGCTAAACAGCTCCATTTTTGGAAAGTTTCTCCTCATCGGTCTTCAAAGGTCGCCTCACTCCCACATACACTCAGGTTTCCTACTTACCTACTGGAGTACCATTGGGTTTTTAAGTCCCTCAACATTGGACAGTTCTTCAAAAGGTGTCTCCTAATAAAAATGCCCAAGCATCACCGTAGAGTTTGCTTTAATCATGAACAAAATACTATTTATATTAATTAAAATAGGCATTCCTCTCCAATGATCTTTGATAGTTTTAATTTTTTAATATTTATTTATTTTTGAGGAGGGGAGGGGCACAGAGAGAGAGAGAGAGAGAGAGAGAGAACTCCAAGCAGGCTCCAGGCCCTGAGCTGTCAGCACAGAGCTGGACACGGGGCTCGAACTCAAAAGCCGTGAGATCATGACCTGAGCGGAAGTCAGACGCTTAACCAACTGAGCCACCCAGGGGCCCCTAATCTTTGATGTTTTTAAAAGGTAAACATTTATTTTCAAGTCAAGAATGGTTTCTCCCCATTAGCAAAAATCTGTAGAGAGACGCTGATGGAGAACTAGAGGAGTGCGGAGAACTGCTTAGAACAGGTCAAAGGAAAAGTCGCATCGGCATCTTTCCATTCATGTTCCGTTTCCTCCACCAGTTGTCTTCCAGTTTCCAGAGTACACGTGTCCCATGGTCTTTGAGCTACCTTACAACTGTGTCGATTGTAGAAAACTAGGAGCAATACAAATTATTCTTGTCCACAGAAACGCACATTGTGTCAGAGGAATATAATTGATCATTGTCTGATGGATTTTGACCCACTTGTGATCAATTCGTAGCTTATTCCAGCATTCCTTACTTGACTCCACATGTGTGGTAATTTGATTTTCCCTTCAATCTGGCTATAAGTCATTGGTTCCTGCAATAATTAATGAATTCAATAAAATCTTTGACATTGCAAAAAATGTATCTCTTTCAAACTATGGTCGGGTGCGTGTTACCAGACCTCGCCTGCAAGTGCTATCAACCCTCACAAGCATTTATTGGTTACATCTGTTACCAGAGCTAAGCACCCACAGGGTTGCCCTGAAAATGCCAGCCCCCAACTCCTGCGCCAATTAGCATAGATATGCACCAGTTAATCCCTGCTGGTCTCCCTTGAGAACACCAGGCGTATTTCATCTCCTTTAATTATCGCAACGACACCATGAGGAAAGCAAAATTATCACCCCCGTTTCGAGATGAGGCGCACGAGGCAAATAACTTCACAAGGTCACATGCTCCACACAGGGCAGGGTTACGATACAAACCCAGGCAGGCAGACTAGGGATAGTATCTGTGCTATATTTCCTCTTAAAACAAGAATTTAAGACCATCTGCTGGGATTGGGATGGTGACTCAGTCGATGGAGCATCCGACTTCGGCTCAGGTCATGATCTCATGGCTCGTGAGTTCAAGTGCCGCATCAGGCTCCATGCTGACTGCTCAGAGCCTGGAGCTTGCTTCGGATTCTGTGTCTCCCTCTCTCTCTGTCCCTCCCCTGCTCGTGCTCTGTACCCCCTCTCTGTGTTCCTGCTCCATTTGTGCTCTTTCTCTCTCTTAAAAATAAATAAACATCTAAAAACACCATCTGTTGGGGTTTTACACAAGGTATGAATGTTGATGTCAGCGTGTTGAGCTGCGGATTTATTTGTTAAATTGAGTCCCGTAAACGTTGCCATTACTTGCTGCTTTTTCCCCCCTTTTCCTCCATTTGGGTGTTCATTGCACCCATGCTTGGATCTCACATGAAAACTTTTTTTAACTGTGTCAAAGTGAATCCTATTTCAGGAGTTCAAACTTTCTCCTGGAGTGCTTTTTCTATGTTTTTTATTGCTTGAACCTCAAAAGAGGTCATAAGCAAGCACTTCCCAGAAATTACTCACGCATAAAAGGCCAGTGAGTGTAGTTTAAAGACAGTTTTTCCAAAGATTTGCACTGTGAAATCTTTAGCTACATCTGAGCCAGAGAAGTATGCCAAGCCATGAATTTTCTCAAAAATCTTTCTTTTATCCCATTTATTGGAAAACTACAAAAAAATATCAGTAGGATTAATTCAGAGTCTTTCCAAATTTCCTTAAAAACAAGGGAAACCTAGTAGTAAGACTCATAATAACACATGAAACATGCACCCATGTGTTTATTTAGTCATTCAACCAACACTTACTTACATAAAAAAGTAAAAGTTTGAATTTTGGCTCATTATTTATTAGCTGTGAGATCTTGAACAAGTGGGTTGATGGCTTAAGTTTCTATAAAATAAGAATACAAGTGGTACCACTCTGCAAGGAATATCTGGGTCATTTAATGAGGAAATGCATCACAAGCACATGGCAGGATGGCCAATACAGAGTTAGTTATTAAATTCTTCTCATCTCATAGATTTCTTTTGTAATGTACCCAGAACTTTACTGCCCTGTGAGTAGGAAATGCCACAAAGTCCACCTGTACTTGTAGTAGTTATCTACTGCCGTGTAACAAATAGTCCCCAAACTTGCTACTTTAAACACAACAGACTTACTATTCACAGTTCTGGGGGTCAGGGACTGCGAGGCAGCTGGCTTATAGTTATGCTCAGGGCTTCTCCTGTGGTCGCAGTCACCTGAGGAGAGGGGCTGTCTTACCAGCCTACTGGCCACGGAGGGAAGAACTGCTCCCAAGCTGACTCCCGCAGGTTGGGGCGGGATGTTTCAGTTCCTCACCATGTGTGCCTGGCTAGGGCTGTTCACGGTATGGCTTCCCCAGGAATGAGTGACACGGAAGGGAGAAGGGGGACCGAGAGAACAGGATGGAAGCCGCAGCGCGTTCACAGCTACTCTTGGAAGCGGTGTGTGTCCGTCTGCCGTGTTCTGTTGGTCACACAGACAGAGCGGACAGAACGGAGGTGCCCCAGGAGTGCGCGGATGGCTGTGAGCTGGGACCCCCGCAGGCTCTGGTGGAGGCTGGCTGACACTCTCAGTTCCCCTGTTAACAAGACTTTAAAAGGCTCCCTTATTTTTCTGAGTGGGAAGTTTTTATTCTTGTCTCCCACCATGCTGCCAAACGTCCCGGACGCCCTCCCCTGCCTCCCAACACTCCTACCTGGTCTTGTTTCCCATGACTGTCATCTGGAGGTTGCATGTGCCTCCAGACCACACAGTTCCATGACTTTTTTCTGCTAAACTCCCCTAGTCACTCCTTGCCAGGGATTGAAACCCTCCCTCCTGTTCTAACTCCCTTCCAAAATCTGTCTTCTGAGCAGGAATCTCTTACTCTTACAATGGATGACGTCTCTTTTTCTGAATCCCGATTGACCTCTCTATAAACGTCTTGTACGGCAATTTCCTTATGCCAATATTCTGATATTTCTGTTTTCCTCCCATCCTCATAAATGGATGGGGTGAGGTCATGAGACCCACTCGTCTTTGAATCCCCTTTGTTGTCTGGCACACTGTGTAGTGGGTATAACGCCAACCTCGAATATTTGGACTAGTTGGACTAGATCCGCTAACGCCCGCTGGTGTGGAGACAGAAGTAAAGGAAGCAAGTGGCAAGACCTTCAGTATAACTGAGTTTTCCTACTGTGGTCAGTTCCCTTCGCTCTTGCCAACATACGGGCAGGTAGTGGGCTCATTAGGTTAATTTTAAGGATGTGGATTCGGCTATGATACTGAATGGATCAGCACGTTTTACTGTGAATAACTGTGGTGAAATGTCATTCACTGGGATGCGCTTAGGCAGAGAAATGTTCATTAACGGCAATGAAGACCAGATAATAGCGTTAAGTGTCTCCTTTTCACTCTCCAAGCCTACTTTCTAAGGATGGCTATTGATCGGAAAACTTAGCTTCTTAAAAAAGGCCCCCCGTATTTAGCACTGCTCTATTAGAAAGGGAGCCAAACTCAAGCAAACCGTAGGGTGGATTTCAATTCCAGAAACTAGTGGGTGGGTTTTCTAGGCAAACATAAAAACAGAAACAGGTACAAGCTTTTGATAACTGCTGAGTTCTAAAGGGCCTGGAACGTGGTGTGCATGCCGGTGGGGCGGGGGGGGGGGGGGATCAGGGACTGCTTCCTCCCTTCCCACTTCCTGATTTTGACGCTTTTATAATTGAATAAGCACACAATAGACTATCTAATATTATTGTGTACGATTTATATGATTTTATACGATTTATAGAGGAAAACAACAGCGATACATAGTGTTAGGCAAATACCGTATTTGCTCTAAGTTTGTAGGATTTCGTTTCCAGGTTCAGGCAAATTTTCATAAAGCTGTGATTGTAGGGAAGTGTAACTTAGCTCTTTCCAAAGATGATTTAATATACATTTCTGAAGTCTGTGTCATTATTGAACTGACAAGGAGAAAATAATTTTCCTATTTTATGAAGGTTCACCTTCTTCGTATGATGCTTCACAAGCTCGTGTGCTCACTGTGCTCTAGCCTTATAACAAATATCCGGGAAGTTCTTTCTTCACCCAATGCAGAGACTTGGCAATTTTTCCGAGTATCTCCTGGATGTGACTGTTCCCTACCTCTGGCTGCTAAGCTGGGCTGAAATGGATGTTTGGGCTGATGCTCCTTGGTGGCACTTAGCGTCCGTGAATTCCCAGGATCTGTCTCTGTACTCCCTCTAGGAATGACAGTATCTGTTTTAAGCCGGATAGTTTGCATACGTTTTCTCTTTTTATTTTGTTTTTGTAATATATGCACGGGCAAGAAGAATTTCACCCGTACGTAAGATAACAAAATTGAGTATTATTCCACGTAATCCAAATAAAAATATCTTCCTATAAACAATAAATACGAGTGAAGAAGTGACAAAAAGAGGTGTTTCTTTAACTATGTTCAGTTTAATTTGGTATTGGAACTTTTGTGTTGAAACTGAATCCTTCCTTGGAAATTTCAGAATTAAAATTAGTAACTTTGCTCTCTTTTCTAACTATAATCCACTGCCCCCCACTCATTGTAGTAATGGATCTCCCTTAACACAATACTTTTAACTGTTAGACTCCAGTCTTAGCAGCATTGCAACCAGACATTGATTTCAGCTATAATTTTATAAATATTGAAATGTACTAACAAAAAAACAAATGTAACTCACATATTTGCTATCTCTTATTTACATACAGATTTTCAGCTGTATGGAGCCTTCTTCTGTTTAACATAAAATTGCATTTATTTTGTAAATACGATTTTATCATTTTATATCTTTTCTTCTTCTTCTGACTTATTTCGACGTGAGCATTTCCACATGACACACTTTAGTTGTTATTTTCTTTTAAGTTTCTTTTTTAAGTTTTTATTTAAATTCCAGCGTAGTTAGCACACAGCGTCATATTCGTATCAGGTGTACAATATAGTGATTCCACATTTCCATACCCTACCCGGTACTCATCACAACTAGTGATCCCCTTCATCCCCATCACCTGTTTAATCTCAAGACATACTCGGGGCACCCGGGTGGCTCAGTCGGTTAAGCGGCCGACTTCGGCTCAGGTCATGATCTCGCGGTCCGTGAGTTCGAGCCCCGCATCGGGCTCTGTGCTGACAGCTCAGAGCCTAGAGCCTGTTTCAGATTCTGTGTCTCCCTCTCTCTCTGACCCTCCCCTGTTCATGCTCTCTCTCTGTCTCAAAAATAAATAAATGTTAAAAAAAATTTTAAAAAAAGACATACTCTGGTTTCCTCTGATATTTAAAACCATTCTGTGAGGAAGTTAGAGGGAACTGGCATTCCTAGTTTAGACATGAGGAACTGAGGTGTATTGCTTGAGAAGCAATACATACAAGGTCTACAGCTTGCTCTTGGCAGAGGCCCGCCTAGCAGCCACGTCTCCGTGGCACTAATGTATTTCCAGTAGGCCACGTGGCCTTGATTGGCCACTTTCTCAGATACGCTGAGCTCAACACGGCATCCCCAAATGTGGTATTTTCTAAACTGATCGTTTAGGATTGCTCTCGCAGGCTAACATCACAAGAGTCTTACGTTGTAGACTTTAATGGTGATTTCAGTTCAGTACTTTTTGACTTCAAAAATTTCTGAGTAAAAATGCTACTTGAATAGAACAGTATTTTTCTGTCATCAAAGAGATTAAAGAGGAAAAGACATCTCAATATGGCTTTTAAGTTCGAGATTCTAAACATTGGGTTCAAACCAATTTCTTTGCTTTTGACCTGTGGAAAGCTTACTTTCTGAGAGTGGGTCGTGACTAAACAGGAGCTTAGGTGGCCACTGTTCTCTAAGACAGTCTTCCTAACCCACTTTCTTATACGAGCTGCTTCCCTGAAATGATGAGATCAAGTAAAGTCATTACAGCATTTGGCCACCTGGTGAGCAATGGACCTCCATTTGTAGAGGTAATATTAAGAAATCCACTTTAAAATGCTCAGTCTCATTAAGGGGCACCTGGGTGGCTCAGACAGTTAAGCATCCGACTCTTGATTTGGGTTCAGGTCATGGTCTCACAGTTTGTGAGTCTGAGCCTCGCCTCGAGCTCCGTGCTGACAGTGTGGGGCCTGCTTGGCATTCTCTCTCCCTGTCTTCTCTCTCTCACTCTCTCAAAATAAATAAATAAACATCAAAAATAAATAAACTACTTGGCAATGAGAAAGAATGAAATCATGCCATTTGCAGCAACGTGGATGGAACTGGAAGGTATTATGCTAAGTGAAACAAGTCAGTCAGAGAAAGACATATCACAGGTTTTCACTCATATGTGGAAATTGAGGAACTTAACAGAAGACCTTGGGGGAAGGGTAGGGGAAAAATAGTTTCAAACAGAGAGGGAGGGAGACAAACCATAGGGGACTCTTAAATACAGAGAACAAACTGAGGGTTCCTCAGGGGTTGTGGGTGGGGGGATGGGCTAAATGGGCAAGGGGCATTGAAGAAGACACTTGTTGGGATGAGCCCTGGGTGTCGTATGAAAGCGATGAATCATGGGAATCTACTCCCGAAGCCAAGAACGCACTGTATAACGCCGTATGTTAGCCAACTTGACAATAAATTATATTTAAATAAATAAATAAATAAATAAATAAATAAATAAAATGCTCAGGCCCACTGATGCTGAGCACTCCTGGAAAGGTTTTTGAGAGGATCATTAGTTGGCTCTCGCAAACCACACGCCAGGGCTGCTTGAGGAGGAGAATCCGATTGAGTGTGCCTACATTTACCATGGAAATGTTGGTAGGATTATGCCAGTAAGACACATTCTCTTTTCTCTGTCAAAAAAATAACACGGCCAAATTATTATCCAAAAAATATACTCTGGAAGAATACTTAAGTAGTCTAAGGTAAAAGGTAAAACTATATCATGGAATAGTCTCTAAGCAATCTAAGATAAAATGAGGAGCGTTCTACTATCCTAATCTTTGTCTTGATTTTAACTCCAGGAAAATCTAAACCTGCAGACAGTGGCGTGTATTATAAATTTCTAGAAGGAAGTTCCCATTCCATGTAAATTATAAGTTTCTCGCTATAAATTAACAATCAGGATCCTAGGGGCGTCTGGGTGGCTCAGTCGGCCCAGCATCTGACTTCGGCTCAGGTCATGATCTCACAGTTCATGAGTTCGAACCCCGCGTCAGGCTCTGTGCTGACAGCTCAGAGCCTGGAGCCTCCTTCAGATTCTGTGTCTCCCTCTCTCTCTGCCCCTCCCCTGCTCCTGTTCTGTCTCTGTCTCAAAAATAAATACACATTAAAAAAAATTTAATAAAAAAAAAACAAAACTCAGGATCCTAGAACTTAATAAAGGTAGGATTTTTACCATTAAAATATTCAGACAAATTTAAATTATATTTGCTGAAAACTAATGTTTTTAAAAGCATTGTTACTAAGTATTAAATATTTCCTTAGAGCTAAAAGTCAAACCTATAACAGTAAATTTTCTGAGCTAAAAGGTATAGAAACATGTTTGGAACCTAAATGTTCCTATCAGGTGACAAACACTCCAGAACCATATGGGTTTTTGCTGCTGTGTATTTTTTGCACGGTCGACGACTTCCAAAACATTTACATACTAAGGAATCGAGTACGGGCACTTGTACGCATCTGCACCAGACATTTCCTCGTCGATAAAATAGATAGCACAGCACAATGAGTTCTTTGGCAGAATAGTAAGTATATAGTCAGTCTTTGCCAGTCTTGTGTTAATTCCACATCTCCTAAGTGCATCTCAGGAACAGGTCCATAGACACTCTTCATATGAATTTGAAATTAAATTTAAATCTTGAAAGTTAACGTAATTTGTTCCTATTAATTTATCTTAGGATCGCACCCGGAAGCTTATTGTTTCTTGTGCTTCTGACCTTTCTGCGTATATTTGGAACATTTTTTTTTTTTACAGCTGTGAGACAAGAAACATTGAAAGCAACAAATGTAGAAAGGTGACTTTTGTGCTTTTTGGAAAGGCTATATCACCTTCTTTGAACAGGTGAAGCAGAAAAGACTTGTTTATGTGTAAACAGGGGACCGTTATGAACCGTATAATGTATACATGGGGACCATGCACCCACATCTTTTATTTCCATCTGTTATCCCAGCATGGTTATTAAAAATATTCCCCTTCACACCTAAATATATTTGGTTTGTAGGACACACTGCCTAGTCATCCTAGAATACATCAGTCTGAGAACAAGCGAGAAACACTGTCTCCTACGGACGGACCGTAAAGGACAAAATTGTACTAAAACCAAAACACCTAAACACCTATTTGTATATGAATTAACTCACATATTAATTAAATTGTGGATTTAATACATATTTTATTAGGTCTTTATAAGCCAAGCACTCTGCCAGGCAATTTTTTAGTTATTAGTAATTAACTTATAGAGACAAGGGGGCAGTGACAGTAGGGTTTTACATCTCACTCAATACCCAGAGAAAGACGGAGAAGGCATTTGGATGCCAGAAATAAAACAAAAGGAAATAATCACAATGAAACCAGGTCATAAGCTCCAAAATACAAATACAAGTGGTTACAAAGGTGGGCTGCTATCTGCATCTGCCTGAAAGAATCTGTGGAAACAGGGCGTCTGGAGATCCCGAGATCCTAGGACTCCCAGAAATCCGGTCAGGCTATCTCTGGGTCCGGGGCCAGTCTGAGAAAGTCGACCAGAACATTGTGTCCTGCAACAGTGAGCGACCAGAAGGAGGTAACCCGGCCCACCCGGTTCTCCAGTCCAGTCCGGGGCCCGGGGGTCTGAGGGTCTGAGGACCAATGTTGGGGGACGGAATTAGATTGCAGGGAAGGGAAGGAGACGATGGAAACAGAAGCTCAGAAACAAGCAGGGGACAGAACAGTCAGGGAGCCTCCCAAGCGAGAGCTGCTGCCTTTTTCCATTATGAGGAAACAACAGAAGAAGTTCTGTTAGGGAAGTTACTGCAAATCGTAACTTTCTGTAAACGTTCAGAAAAATTAATTGCAAGTAAAAACGGCACGTGAGAATCAAATACAATATCATATTATTACAAGAAAAAATGCAGACAATAGAAACATACTAAAGACACATACACAGGGTAGACGTCCAAATGGCAATTCGTATTTCAAAACAAACCAGATACATCGAAAATACTAAAAAACATGAGCATAGCACATAAGGCCTTTGGAAAGATAGAAGGCAAGATGGACCAAAACTAAAATGGAATAAAGAAAAAGATTAAAAAAAAAAAAAAGATTTGAGAGAAATTGATAAAAATTAAAGATTGGAAAAATATATCTAACATATGGATAATAGGAGTCCCTGAAGAAGAAAAACAACATAAAATTGAACAAACTAGAAGGAAACAAAATATTTTAAGGTTTTCTTTATAAAATGAAGGTATATATAGAGTAAATACTTCACAATAGTAAGTAAGTGCTTCACGATAGTAACACAGAAAATCAACTCACACAAACCACTGGAACGTAAAATAATTTTTTTAGATCAGTAGCTGACACAGCTACTTATTTATAAGGAAAAAATTAAATTATCAGTCTTGTTTAGTAGTGATGGTTTAGGCCAGAAGAAAATGGAGTGAATTTCTAAAGCACCCAAGGGAAGGAAATGTGATAAAACCACCCTGAGGTGATGTGGTAATAATCCGAGGAAGAATGCCAGAGTTTCTCCATTGCACAGATACAGGCACACGTGTGTATGTGCAGAAGTGGACACACGAAAATGCACGCACACACACATACACACATCACACTCCATCAAAACAGTTAACAAGGTGCTTTGATGATTAAAATGAAACTGTTTCCTCTTTCAAAAGGAAATTCCAACACCAATCTTATTCCTTCTGTGAATCTGTGTCAATCTGCAGTAAAGAATGTGTACCTTGAAGAACCCACAATTTAATCTTCAGAAAAGGATAATGATTAAAATTTATTGGAACCCATCAAACAGGTTTAGATGCATACATTCATAATAATACGTTTAAAAACTAATTTGAAATATTATTGAGACATTTATCTTGAAAACTAGCGAATAAAGGGAAAGAATCAAGCATTTATCTTCCCTTTCATACAAGAACTCACGGCCACTGAGTAATCAAATAGTAGACTGGCAGGAATTCCCCGGTACACCTGCTAATCAGTGAGAGAGTCTTAGGATACCAGTGTCTAGCCATCTCAGGTGGAACAATGGATCCAGGCATCTCTCTTCAATAGCAGCTGACATCACAAAACAAGACAACCAGACGTTACAGGTCTCCTGATAAAAGCACAATAATTTGGCAAAGGGGATTAAATGGGAGTCTGACCAAACCCGTGGGTCCGGCTTCCAGTTTGTAGAGAACACAGAGGCTGTTTCTCTGTAAAATCCCACAGGTCAAATGCTCTGGATTCTTCAACGGATGAAACTGAAGGGGGAGAAATGGTTGAACAGGGAATGTGTAACATAAAAGAGCCGTAAAAGACATAAAAACAAACTTTGAAGACGACACGAGGTGGCCGTGGCCATAAAAGTCAGGTAGCGGTTATTTGGGGAGGAGGAAGGGCTGGTCCCATGAAGGGTCTGTGCGGCGGATGCACAGGGCGGTGGGGTGAGCGCTCGCACAGTGTGAGGCTCCTACGTCCGCATTTTGTGATTTTCTGGCTGTTTCGTGTTGTAATAAAGTTTTTACAAATGAAGATGGGCATCCCACCCCACCCCGCTGTGTTGTAAATACTTATGCACGCGTCTTCCCTCTTCGGTGTCTCTCAGTGCCGGGTTGATGCTTTGTAACAGACAGAACCCACAATGTAATACTAATAACAACAATCTATTAACAATCTAATAACTTCCATCTATTGATTATTCTATGTACCTGGTACAGCTGCCCCCCAGCCCCCTAAACCCCGCACCCAACCACCCAGCCCAGCCTGGGACGTTTCTTTAGGCAAAAAGGCTTATAACTACAAATCTTACTTCTTTCATCAGTTATCAGCCCCCTGAGAAGCCCCATCTGTGTCCTCTGGTCTCTGAAGGCACAGTGACTGTAACTTTTCTGAGTCCGGCTGCCACCCCCAGGCTGTCCTTGCTGGGTGTCTCCAGGGCAAGAGACAAAGCCACAAGTACAGACCGGGAGATTCCCTCCTTCAGCCCCCGCCCCCACTTGCCGTCCACTTTAAGTGTCTCCCCCTCAAAGTGTTGCTTCCCAAACATTTGCCCAGATTACATTGGTATCTGAATGATGATTATTTCACCTGGGGCTACTTTTAGGAAAAGCCAAAAGATTTTGGGGTGGCTGGGTAACTAATTTCTGATTTTAGTCGTGTGTTTGACGTCATATAAATCCCAGGTGACACCACACTCTTGTTAAGAGAGTAGTTCTGAAGAGTAAACAATACCCCGACTTTGCCAAGTGTATTTCTGTAGGGAAAGTGACGTTAATAATTTTGAGGAAGGGATGGTGATATATGCGCGGAATCATCCAGAGTGTTTGCTTGCTCAGTCATTTCAAAGAGACCAATCAATAATTACTTTGATTCACTGGGGAAATAACACTACTGAAAATAATTAAATGCATTTGGAACCAGAAGATACACTTGCATTATCACTTTCCACAGTGCAAGTAAGAAGATTGAAGACATTACGAGGCATGCCTCCTTACAGCACAGAATGTATACATTATGCGTGACAATAGGCTGCTTTTGTGCTAATTGTTTCACTCAGCATTTGTCAAATCAATCACATTTTTATACAAGAAATTACTCTTCGTTTTTTCCCCTTTATATCCTTCCTTGGTCAAAAAAATATAAAACGGAGTGGTATTTTTAAAATTTGAACCAAAGTATATAATAATACTATTTTAAAACATATTATCTTTTTTTAAAATGTTTACTTTTGAGAGAGAGACAGAGCATGAGCAGGGGAGGGGCAGAGAGAGACGTAGACACAGAATCCAAAGCAGGCTCCAGGCTCCGAGCTGTCAGCACACAGCCCAACATGGGGCTTGAAGTCATGAGCCGTGAGATCATGACCTGAGCCAAAGTCGGACGCTCAACCGACTGAGCCACCCAGGCATCCCGTACTATTCTAATTTTTAATGTTTATTTATTTTTGAGAGAGAGACAGAGTGCAAGCAGGGGAGGGGCAGAGAGAGAGGGAGACACAGCCGAAAGAGGCTCCAGGCTCCGAGCTGTCAGCACAGAGCCCAAACACGGGGCCTGAACCCACGAACAGTGAGATCATGACCTGAGCTGAAGTCCGACGCTTAACCGACTGAGCCACCCAGGCGTCCAAAAAAACATACTTTCTATGATTTCCAATAAATTTTGTTTTTTCTCTACATTTACCTGTCATTAATCCTCCATATAATGGGCCATTCATATCATGAAAGGCTTAAAAACAAATATTTTGGTTACAGTCAGATGTACCAGATAGCCAAAGGATGATATATGTAATAAAAAAAAATCATAAGGTAAATAAAATTATTAGAATTTAGCTTTCAGCAGTTTCACAAGACATTGTAATTGTACCACATTTTTCTTTTTCTGAGAATACAGTCTATTATCTCCAGCTTCTTTTGTAGTTAAATTTGAGATTTTATCTGGGTGTTGCAAAAGATATGGACAGAAATTTCTTATCTCCTTTTAAACTCAGCCCTTCTAACATCTCACATGAGTCTTAAGTTCTTTCTTTAAAATTTTCACCAGAATTTGGAGATATGTGTCCCCAGTGATGGAGCCACCATCGAGAGCACTTTCAGCCTGGCTCTGCGGTGATTATACAGAGCAATTTCCCACTCCCCAAACCGCCAGCCACGCGTTAAACATCTACCAGAACAGTACGCAAAAACCTTGTCGTGGGAGGTGGCAAAGACTTCGGGCTAATTGTCTTCACACCTGAGCCAGACGTGTCCTGACCAGAAGGAAAGGAATGTCCTGGCAACATGCCAGATCTCGGGCTGTGCCCTCTGAAGATAATCTCACCACCGTTGTTGATTCTAATTATTACGACATGCCTTTTTCTTTTGAAATCTTGTCTTGGAAAAGATTACAGTGGAGGTCTGTTACCTAGCACATGCTAACTTAGTAGATTGGATTTGCTAATTTTAGCCCATTTTCATGAATACGCACTTCCAGGAAGAGACAGAATGTCCATATTCTCTATTGCATATGTGACCAGCTGACTTTAGTCAAACTCAGCGCTTCTGGATTTCTGTTCTCTGTAGACTTGAGCTTCTTAACATGGGTTGTCCTTCTTACATTTCAGCATAATAAATATGCCCAAACTTAGTTGTGTAGAGGAAAATAGATGCATTTGTTCATAGGTTCTGAGGATTAGAAACTTAGAAAGGACAGAGAGGAAGTACCTGGTTTTTTTTTTAATTTTCTTTTTAATGTTTATTGATTTTTGAGAGCGAGAGAGAGACAGAGACAGAGCATGAGCAGGAGAGGTGCGGAGAGAGAGGGAGACACAGAATATGAATCAGGCTCCGGGCTGCGAGCTGTCAGCACAGATCCTGATGTGAGGCTCAACTCACAAACTGTGAGATCATGACCTAAGGCAAGTCGGTTGTTCACCCGAATGAGCCCCCAGGTCCCCCAGGAAGTACCTGTTTCTGCCCAAGATTCCTCTACCCCGAAGATTTAGAGTCTGGAGGTGACTTAGTCTTCACCCAAAGACTGGACCCCAACCACAGATCCTACCACACACGGCCACTCTGTGCGGATTGGCCTTCTTCCGGTTTGATGGCCTGGGCCAGGCAGACTTCTCACAGCGCAGTTCAGAGTCTCAAGCATGAGGATTCTAGAAAGCAAGGTGGAAGATGTATGAAGACTTTGGTTTTTAGTTGAAGTATAGTTAGCATACAATATTATGTTCGTTCCAGGCATACAACGTAGTGACTCAGTGATTATATATGTTAGGAAATGCTCACCACCAAGTTACCGTCTGTCAGCACACAAAGTCTTTACAACATTATTATTACCATTACTATTATTATTATTATTGTAATTTAGAGAGAGAAAGAGTGTGAGCACAGCAGAAGAGGGGCAGAGGGAGAAAGAGAATCCTAAGCAGGCTCCACAGAGAGCAGGGCTAGATCCCATGACCCTGGGATCATGACATGAGCGGAAGTCAAGAGTCAGACACTTGGGGCACCCGGGTGGCTCCATTGGTTGAGCGTCAGACCCTTGATTTCAGCTCTGGTCGTGATCTCATCGTCGCAAGATTGGGCTCCGCACTGGGCTTGGAACCTACTTAAGATTCTCTGTCTGCCCTCCTCGGCTCAGATGCACTTGCGTGCTCTCTCTCTCTCTCTCTGTCTCTCTCTCTCAAACAAACAAACAAACAAAGAGTCGGATACTTAACCGATGGAGCCACACCACACAATATGATTGATTATATTCCCCACGCTTTACTTTCATCTCGATGACTTATTTATTTGATAGCTGGGAAGTGCTGGGCCTTTTCACCCCTTCACCAACTTCACCCAGCCCCCAACCCCCTCCCCTCCGTCAACCACCTGTTGATCCTCTGTATCTGTGATCTGTTTCTGTTTTTTGTGTTTGTTTTCTGTTTTCGACTTCATATACAAGTGAAATCTAACAGTATCTGTCTTCTTCAAAACATATCAAGTTTAATGACCTGGCCAACCATTGTCACTGCTGCACATTCTATGGGTCACAAGAGAATCACAGCCCGCTCAGAATCGAGGAGCAGGGGTTTTGACCCCTTATCTCTGAAAGGGAGGATACCAAGAAACTTGTGATTGTTTACTGCAGAACCGTCATAGTTGGGAACCCCGCGAGCGTCTTGAATCATACGAATCACCTACGTTATACGTAAGATGTGTTATGTATGTGCATTTTCATTTCTGGGCGGGTCTGAAATATTCATACCACAAGTCAACAGCAGAATAATAAAACCTCAAGTATTATTGTTGTGACTGCCTCTGTGGTTATAACATTAGTAAATTGAGAACCACTGCTCACACCCCTTTAGTACATAATATATCTAAAGTAGTTCCCTAAAAAGACCTGATAGATAGTGTAGAGGTTTAAATGGGTACAAATCAAAATACAAATAAATGCTAAGGGAAAAGCCCCTGGAGAATGTAATCATCAGCCACCTAGCCAAAGATGCTAGTAGGTAAGCTGTGTATAAAATGCCTGGATAAACGTAGTTTTTCTACTTTGTGTCTGGTGCTTCAATGATATTAACAGCTCAAAGAATGTTTCTTCAGAAGTCCAGAGCCCATTCTTAACAAAAATGCTTTCACCCACCAGACCAGAATACTGCTGCCTTTCACATTTCAACAGATGTCTAACATTTTTGAAGCCTTAGTGGTCGCTCCCTTTTTATGTGGCTCTTTTTCAAGCCAGAGCCATGCTGATAGATATCGTATATTTTTAACCCACGGCCGATTTCCTTTTTAAAAATTCCTCTTGACTAAGACACGGAGCATCACTGATAATGGATCCCTGAAGAGCTCCCTATGGTTATCGTGTTCATGGTCGAGCAGGAATTCTTATTTCCTCTTGATAGGGACAGGGGCTGCGATTGTTCAGACACACACAGGACATTGTGTATTTAACGAAACGGACATCGTGAAGCCATTCGCCTGCTGCTTGCCTCTCAAAGACTGAGCAGCTTCTCTTTTTAAGCAAGCTAACTGACCTAATCGTGCAGCGCACGGAGGTGCCCACATTTAGGCTTGATTATCAAAATCAGAAAATAAACTCCTAATAAGGCAGTGACGGCAGTGATTGTGTGTGCCCATGTCCCATGCGTCACCTTAACTATACAGACATGATCGTTCCAGTTTTTAGGACTGGGGAGGCCCCTGAAGAACACTGGATCTGAGCTTGCAGAGGAGGCTGGTATTGCACAGGCACACACGAGACGGGCATGGATGCGCCAGGCTGAGAGGCAGGTGGACAAGGGCCGGGGAGCAGACAGAACAGATGGACGACCTCAGGGAAGTGGTTGTAGACACACGGAGGGGTTGGGATCCTGTCCTTTACGTCCTCGAATGTGGGACCACGGGCTGCGCCGGCCTCGCACCTACACTCCCGCAGCCGTGCACTGCGACCATCAGCCCGGAAGAGAGTTTGTCCTGGAAGGAAGGGCGAGGGCAGGGCCAGACCTGGTTTGACACTACAGACGAGAGAGCAGATTCCTTGCAGGGATCGTGCCCAGAGGCCCCCACTCCAAATCACCCAAACACGAGGGCGGATTAGAATTATCTGAGAAAATAGGTACAAATAGTGATTTTCCTTTCCACTCAACAAGGGGAAATCCCCACGCAGCCACCATCGGTAATATCTTTAGAAACGTGGTGCCTTTATTATGTACGTATGAATGTGTTGTGTGTCTGTTTAGCTACTCAGATTGCCAAAGGCAAGGTTTAGAACTCATCTTTGCAAATAATCACCTAATCAGCAGCTTAAGGAGACGGGCGGATGGAGTGCAGTGAACTCTCACAAAATCAGAAGGGAAAAGGCGATGAAATATTAATATAAAATAAAATAATAAAATAGGAGACAGAAAAGAGTACTGATGAAGACTGAACAATCCTAAAAACCCTGTGTGTTAGGAAGGGAGGCATGGATTCATACGGAAATACGGGGTTCGGTGGGAAGATGCTCTTTGGGGAGGCACGTGGGATTTGAGGTTAGCTTATGCTGAGACGTGTGCCCTTGGGGCTAAAACTGAAGCTAATTTGAACCGTGTTGGGCTAAGTGCTGCTGGGGGCAGGGCGGGGGCCAATTTGAAGATCTTGGCTTCCAATTCATCATCACACATGTAAATACCGCGCTCATTTCTGCAAGGCGGGGTTTTCCTGACAGAAGGAGATTAAATCAAAGTGTGCATAACTTAAGTGGGGCCTAATCTGGCATTTTAAGGCTAAATGGATGGAAAGAAGAAAATGTTGGTGGAGAGCTAATGAGCTAGACCTCCACAAAAGAGTCATTACACAGAAATGAAATTCATCTGTGGAGTACCACCTCCAGTGAGGAGCCTGAATTAGAATTAGAAGTTGCATCTCATCAAAAGATCCGTCAGGCACTGGTAAAATGATTCTAGACCTGGAAACTACCAATAAATAATAATAATATGAATTTCTAGTGAGATGAGAAACATACAACCGAACATCTCAAGCTGCTTGAATTCGTGTAGTCCACAGCAACCTTATCTATTGTTAATTATCCTCAATTTGTAGAAAACCCGGGGCACATATTGCTTAAGAAAACGCCTCAGGCCTCACATCTTGTAAGTGTTGGGGGTAAAATCAGAATCCAGACAGCATACTCCCAACTGCTGTATCATCATCATTTATTCAAAGGTCACAAATTTGGGATAATGACCCCTCACTGGTTCATCTCGAGAGTGCACTCAAGTGTTTGAATCTGACAATTTTTAAAATCATTCAAAAGTGCATATTTTTAAAAGTCCCAAAGCAATATAGAGACAGAGAGATGTTGACTCGATGGGAGAGAACCGAGAGCTATCAGACTCCTGCCGTCCCTGAGTTCTGCCTGCAGTGGAAGCTGACGCCACATGTGAACACTTCCTGCCCCGTCAGACCCTCATTCCCAGAACTGTCATCCTTCTCCGAATCTGATGCTCAGAGACATCAGGTCACTTGCTCACGGTGACCCCACCAATCAATGATGGAACCTGTCAGCCTGCTTCCAAAGATCACCCTCTGTCCTGTGCACATGTCTTGCTTGGTAACCGGTTCTGGATGTTACTAGTAAATGGTGACCTGTGAAATTTGTAAAGTTCAGCGCACTCACAGAAGATCTGTGACTCCAAGAAGGTGAATATTTGTATCATTTTAGTTAGCTGTATCAATTTTGCCTCATTACTTCAGAGGGAAAAAAAAAGATTTTGCTTCTGTTAACCTTAGCTGTGCATAGTGGACAAGATAATAACCCAATGCTGGGTAACATGTTATGTATTGTGTTAACTGTTAGCTATTATGTTATACTTTTTAATTCTTAGATAGCAATATGCTAGATTCAGTAATTATCAAACACTTTGGCAAACCAACGGTTTACTACAAATATATGAGATGTCTTTTTTTAAGTTATTTATTTTGAGAGAGAGAGACTGTGTGTGTGTGAGCAGGGAGCAGAGAGGAAGAAAGAAAGAAAGAAAGAAAGAAAGAAAGAAAGAAAGAAAGAAAGAAAGAAAGAAAGAAAGAAAGAGAAAGAAAAAGAGAGAGAAAGAAAGAAAGAAAGAAAGAAAGAAAGAAAGAAAGAAAGAAAGAGAAAGAAAGAGAGAGCGAGAGAGTCCCAAGCAGGCTCCTGCTGTCAGCACAGAGGCAGACACAGGGTTCGATATCACGAACCATAAGATCATGACCTGAGCCAAGATCAAGAATTGGATGCTTAACCGACTGAATCACCCAGGAGCCCCAACAAATATATGGGACTTCTTTTAATGCACGTTTCCACTTACAGTTACTGCAGAGAAGAAAATTTGGAGGATTTTTTCTGAATGTATAAGAATAACTAATGATGTTTCACTTAGGTAAATAAGTATAGGGATTTATATTAGGCAATCCAAGATAGAAGTTATAGAATAATTTAGAGAATTTAGAATAATAACAAGTTTACAAGACTTTTTAGGTGTCTATACAGATGTGTCTTTGTTCTTCTTAGAAAGAGCCTCGTGTGCATATATAAACACTTCAATACTTAAATGCAGCCTGCTCTCCTCAGCCTTTCCTCAACACAAGTGTCTGGGAAAAATCAATTTTTATATTTCAAATTCAGAAAGAGTTCATTTTTACGCATGCCCCAGAGCTCTCTGAATCTAATCCAAATTCTGCGTCCTGGTTTGGGAGGATTAGAAAACAGTCTTCGCTTAAACCACAGACTCTTTTGCAACTTGAAACTTCACATTTAACAAGGGCAGAGAGTTTTCTAAGAAAACCAATCAGTTACTTGGGAAAAAGTGAGATCGTAAACAACCCAGTCATACCGAATTGAGGCAGGCAGGCAGCACCCCACGGCATCTCTGCGTGGTGATGGGAAAGGCAGACTCATTGGCTGTATCAGTTGAGCCTTGAGTGCCACACGGTATATGCTGTCTTCATAACATTTCCTACTTGCTCATTATGACAAATATCTGATAATGGTGTATAAGTATATGTAGCTATAACATCGTAACTACACATAATCTAATCTGCAACATGGTCTATATTATCATGTATCATACATAATTACATATGTAGTTTTATGTAACTATAGATATAAAAATGAAAATTATGTACACAGTTTTATAGAACTAGAAAGATACAAGTGAACAATGCCACCCTCCTCTGCATTATTCTCTCTTGTGTATAAACAAACTTTCCTTAATCATCAATTAGTTTTAAATACACATGTAACTTCCTGTCAGGCTTTTAAAAAACGTATTCGTAATTCTAATTTTTCTCATATGTCTAACTACTCTTGAAAAACATGGTATTCAATACCATCATAATATTCTAGAAGCTATTTCCTCATTTCTTTACTGTTGGACAATTTTTGCATCCAAGAATCTTACTATAAGAATTGCTACAACAAATAATCATGTATGTATATATTTGTGTGAAATTCTCATTATTCTTGAAAATTGAGTTTTAGAATAGTGCTACATTTTTAATTATATATATCACCTGTAAGAGTATTCACTCTTATTTATATATATTTTTAAATAACCTTATTTATATTTTAATAATAAGCAATCTTAGGTTGATTCGATCCAAACTGGATATACATTTTCCAATTAAATTTAAAAATACATATTTCACATTATGAGACCGTGGAGGTTTATAACAAAAACTGATATTCCCTCTCATAGCTGCCATACACACCTTCCACCCCAAGTTTCATAATTTTAATTATTTCTGTTTTTATTTAATCATTAGAGGAATATAATGGTTGCTTTTAAAATACTAAATAATGTAATTACTCAATTAATTTTTTTGATCTGTGAAGCATAGGCTTCGAGTCTTGTCATCAGCTGTGAGATGACGACTCAGTTTGCTTATATTCTCCTGGCCTGACTTTCACCTGCTCACCCTATTTTCAGGAGTATGTTGTTATTTTTTTTTCTTTGAGCGATTATAGATCTAAATACTGCATTTAGACCTCTATTTCTTGTGCCATCCATTTTAGCTGATGTCTTTAAATCTCTTTTTATGCGAAGAGGAGATGTGCCTCCTAAAATTGCCTTCTGTGTTTTTCCCCTTTAAATTTCCTGGTTTCCATCACTTGTATCTTTAATTGTACAAGTGACAATTTTTTCTATGCTTTCTCTAGAATGTTGCTAAAAATTAAACATTGAATTAATAGCATTTACGTTATTAGGAGTATATAAACAGATGGATACATAAGAAAAAATATAACAGATCTGCAAGAGTGTCCAATATCAGACACACGGATATTCCGGATAGAGATGAGAGCTGGCGAGACTGACTGGGTCACTCAGTGTCTGCGACGAAAATCTGGAAATTTCAAAGTAACATGGTATAAAGAAAGAAAGTCCTAAAAGATCCCAGGAAGGAGGAAATTTTTTTTAAAAAATGCACTTCCAAATTGTCAGTCAGTGTTAGGGTCAAATGCAAATGTCTTCAGCCATGGAAGAACACAAAAATTACTCTCCATGCATCTATACTTATAAAGTTACTTCAGGATATGCTCCAAAAACCCAGGAATAAACCAGTAAATTCTTAAAAAGCGAATAAACTAATTTGAACAATCCCTCCCCAGAGAACCTAAACATTCATCGTTCTGTGAATTTTCTTCATTACTTTCGGGATTCGGATTAACTTTTTCTTTGATTACATTTTGGAATCAAAGAAGCAGTTAAATCCAAACATTGAGTGACTGGTCCAGACCGGATCTGGAGAACAGAGGGCTCCAAGCCGGGGGGACATACGAGGAGAAAGGAATCCAAGTGATTTGATAGTCTCCTTGAGACGGTACTATGGAACAGGCAGTACAGTTCAAGACACAATGGAAGACTCACATGTAATGGGAGGGTCTAAAGAATATCAGAACTGCTGGGAGCTTAGGAGGTGGGAAATTATGTAAGAATGAAGAGCAAATCACCAAGAGAGGCATTAGTGGACCGATTAGCAATGGGGCAGCTACCATGAGAAGGACTGGGTGAGCACTGTGTTAAGTCCCATAGAGACAAAATATGCACGTGGATTTAGATGGACACTAGAAGTTAAAAGCCATGAATTCTGACAACATAATAACATAATAAGAAGGATAAATATGCTGTGGAGTGGTGATGCCGTTGTCTTCTCCCCTCTGGATGGACACACTTAGCAAGAGCTTGGGTTAGGAGAGGGCCTTTGGCCATCTGGCAGTCAAGTGGCCAGTGAAACTTGTCTTCTACAGGGAGGAGAGTAGGGAGATGGCTCTTAGGATGGACAGGCTCCAAGACAGCACATTGAGAAGGGTCTTATCCCACAAAGTAATGGTAATGCCCCTCAGTCAGTTTGTTTAATCTCCTTAGAGAAACAAACACAGTTTGTTTTTGGTTTGTTTTTTGTCCAGGTGCAAAACAAAGGGTCTGGCCAACGGTCAGTTTCATTATCTGGTGGAAGGAGGAAGTGCGAACGGCCACTGACATTATAAGCAATCCTCACGCTCCCGGCCTCCCTCCCGTGCACAGTCTCTGTGTCTGCCTCCCCAGGGGTGTGTGGGAGGACTGAGCCTCCTCCCACAATGCTCAGCTCCACAGACTTGTGACTCTGTGGCCTCCATTCTGCAGTCCATCAACGCCTTAACATGCATCTGTTGTCTGTAGATGATAAGCTAGTATTCCACAGATAATATTTAATCAAATCTCCCCTGTTCACAAAAACAGAATCAGTGATAAAGTCCACCACTTAAGTATATACTAATCCCCTCTACCTGCAAATTAGACATTTAACATCTCTGAGAAGAGATGAGGAGACAACAGAAAAAGGTAAAAGGGTGGTTGATGGGGAAAAGGGGACAACAAAAAGTTGTGGAAATGAAGAGCAACGTGGAATGATCAGAGGAGAGGGCTGCGCAAATGGGAGGGGTGTGCAGAGGGAGAATGTAGGAAAATGTACAAATTAGGAAAAAATTAACAAAAGGAAATCAAATTTAATAAAGGTTTAAATTACTATAGAGAAAATGACAGACATAAATGAGGCAACCAGAAGTACTATCTAAATAGTAGGGGCCATAGAATAACTAAAACAATGAAAGAAAAATAATTAACACAGAGACTTAAGTCAAGAAATAAGTTTCAGAATCAAAAGAACACCGGAGAGTGCATGTTCCAGGAGCACAAAATACCTTGGGAGTGATGGAAACAGAAGGGCACAGGTGCCAGAGGCTCAGTCAGTAGAGCATGAGACTCTTGACTTTGGCTCAGGTCATGATCTTGTGGTCTGTGGGTTCAAACGCTGAGTCAGGCTCTGTGCTGAGAGCACAGATCCTGTTTGGGATTCTCTCTCTCACTCTCTCTCTCTGCCCCTCCCCTGCTCGTGCGTGCACGGGCTCTCTCGAAATAAATACACTTTAAAAACAAAACAAAACACACACACACAAAGAGGACATAAACTGGTGAAGTTACTAAACTTCAAAAGATCGAGAATTCTTTTTGCACCACGTTATTCACACAGGGTCTCAGACTTCCACGAAGTATCAGAAAACAGTCAAAGACCTGTACAATCCTCAAGCGAAGAGACTGAGGCCAAACATTTCATACACACCCAAACTCTTTTTAAAAAATGTAAAGTCGGTGAAGTTTTGTTGTATACAATAACCCAGAGAATATTATTATCCTGTGTCCTTCTGGAATAGCCTGCTGGAAGGGATTCACCCAACTGGTAGGGTTCTGGAAGAGATACAATCAGAGGAGTGAGCAGCGAACACCCTTGCTGGCGGAACCAAGACGAAAACAAACGTGAGGATTTCGTTAAATGTGTAAACTCTCACCACAGAGAAGACGCAGACCACCTGTGTTGAAAGGTGAGGAGGAAAGTTGGAAGATTGTGTAGCGAGGCTGGTTTTCTCGTCTTTGTCAGCTACGAACAGATTTCATCGATACTCTGATAAATCAAGTCATAGAGCAATAAACATAGATACTCTCTGAAAACTAAGAGTAGGAAGACGATAAAGAATTCAAATCATAGTAATATGCTGCCCAGGGTCTCCCCAGGCTGAAATCAAGGTATTGGGTGGGGCCACAGTTTGGTATGAGGCTTGAGGTCCTCCTTCAGACTCACTGGTGCCGGTAGAACTTGCTTCCTTGAGGGGGATGCCGAAGAGCTCCATTTTCTCTCTGGTTGGCAGGTCCCAATGTCCAGGGGCCACTCAGAATTCCTCTGCACGTGGCTTCCAGAGGCCTGTCACTACATGGCAACTTACCGCTTCTTCCAGATTGCTGGAGAGTGTCTGCCAGTGTTTCTTGTCCCTTTTAAGGGGTCATCTATCAGGCCAGACGCACCAGGATATCCTAACTAACTCAGGGGCAGACTGATCAGAAATCTTGATAACATCTGCAAACCTTTGCCATAGAATGTAAAATTGTTATAAGAATGATATTCCATCATATTTACATACTCTGCCCACACTCAAGAGAAAGGGAACGGAGAGTCCCTGAGTCATTGGAGGCATCTTACAATTCTGTTGATCACCGATGTATTTTACTTGAAAAAATCAAAATGATTTTGTATATTCTATGCGTATATACACACAAGTCATTTTCACAATAATCCAATAACTTTGAAGGAGTATTTTTTACTACTCTTTACTCTTCTATACCTGAATGTACATCCTATTAAAATGTTTTAAATGGGGTTATATAATTGCTTATTAAGCAAATTTTGAAAGAGCGATTTCACCCATCGTTTTAATGTTCACAGATGGAGATAGCCTATAATTCAAATTACGTTTTAAGCAAATTATGCACTTCGGTTTTTGAACTTGTTTCATACTGTTGATAATCATGAGAAGTTTGCCTCAGGCTAATTCAAACTTCCTGGCCCCTCACATTCCCAGCCCCAGTTTACTGGGGTCACAAGCCACAGGACACACACCTTTCACACAAACCACATCATCCACATACAAATTTACAGCTGTTTCTGAGGTGGGAGTTAGAACCACATTAAATTGATTTTATATATTAGGGTTGGAATACAGCTCTGGAATAACTGTTTAATTACTAATAAGGAACCATTAGTCTTGCTACCTGTGTGCATATTTTCCTCAGGTGATTGTTTGGTAATTTGATTCATCTCGTACCATCAGCAGGATGGCCATGGAGAAATTAATTCCATAAAATGCCTTTTCCTTGCCCCAATTATCTTCACAGTTACAGATACATTATACACTCTTCAATTCTTGCTACTTAATAGTTCTCGACTGAGTCATAACTAAAGGAGAAATTGTTTCTTTATTACAAATGATGTTACAAGGTCCCTTGGCAATAGACTTACATAAAGCAAAAGGGTTTCATCAGAGAGCATATTTAACTAAATGGCAATTTTTCTATGTATCCACATTGTTCATTATCTAATTATTATTTGTTGAATTGTTTATTGCTTTTTTTCGTGATGATTAGTGTCAAAGAATTTAATGCTGACAGGGACTTCTGCATCACGTGATACGAGGTTGTCCCCAGGTTGTCCCACAAGTTACCCATGACGTGTCCCTGCCCAAGCACCATTCTATTTCACCTAATTTCATCAGTGATGGATAAAACATGATACTCACTGCAGCCATTTCTACCATCGAACCCCTACAATTATTCGAAATCTACTTCCTATTTTAGCAGAAATCTTGTGTGTCGTGTCCGGGTCACCTTCTGGAGGAAGACCAATGTATTTACGCTTACATCCGATCCTACGTGTTCAAACCCCGTTTTCACCCCAAAGGCTCATTTCCTCAGGGCTTCTTCCTCTTGGTTCTTTGAAGCACTCAGTTGCCTATTCTGCACCCTGTCCGTGGCTCCCAACTTGCTCCTCCCAGCAAGGCAGAGAAAACAATCAAGTTTATAGGCTCACAAATTGGTAGCACCCAAGCCAACTCATAAAAGCCATCAGGAGAATGAGCACTATTTCTAAGCAAGGGATAGTTTTATGTGGCGATTCCAATCAGTCAGATATAGATTCATGAGCACTTGATTCACTGACACTGTTCTTAAATGAGAAGCATGCCCAAGGTAGTTAAGAAATTACGCACACGAAGGTTCCTGCCGTAGTCCCTTTTGTAGACATGCCAGAGCTTTCCCCTTCGACCCCTCCCCTTCTCCCCTGCACAGGGGCTCCTGGGCACCTGTTAGCCCTTCCCTGAGCTGTTGTGAGTTCAGAGTATCAGGTCATGCATCTGTTGGTAACAGATTTTCATAGATACCTTTTCTCAGTACCTTTTGGACTGTGACAAATATTACCTCGTGCACATCATAATATTTTGTATCAGCTAATTAAACACACTGCATTAATATATATACACATTTTCCTTATAGTATCTTTCACCAAATACAATGTATACATTTAAAAGGTAATCAAATGACTTCCCTCTCTTGTTACAATAAATTACATCTAAACCAGTATTAACCACCTAGTTCCCTCACTATTAGTTTTGGATTCAAATACTGGTTACACCACCATCAGCAAGATGGCCATGGACAATTAATTCCATAAAATGGTGATTAGGAATATACATCACTTAGTTTAATATGAAGACTAAAGAGGGCATGCCTGGGTAGCTTAGTCGGTTAAGCGTCTGACTTTGGCTCAGGTCATGATCTCAGGGTTCGTGGGTTCGAGCCCCACATCGGGTTCTGTGCTGACAGCTCAGAGCCTGGAGCCTGCTTTGGATTCTGTGTCTCCCTCTCTCTCTGCCCCTTCCCCTGCTTGTGCTCTGTCTCTCTCAAAAATAAAGAAACATCAAAAAAAAATTTTTTTTTACCTGAAGACTAAAGGTAACAGCTATGAAATCACCTAAAACAGCACCTTGATTGAGGTAAGTGCTTCGCATGTTCTTGTTTGTCATCTGAACGCCCTCCTTCTCTTGGTGTTTCTACTTGTTCAGCCAAATTGTCAGCATCCAATTTTTGGTTATTTTAGTGCTCTTAAATATGAATGTAGTTCTTTGCTTTTTGTCCGTTCCAATTCATTGTGTCGTTGACCATCTATTTTAGAGCGGTAATGTCATTTTGAGTTCGAATTATATGTAACAAAATTTATCTTTTTCAGTTTTGAATCACTCACGGATTGGATAGGCGTGCCTTTTCATTTCCACCCAAGTCAGTCATGAGCGTGACGCCTATTCTAGTGCCATGGACAGACACTGCTCGTCCCCACCAGCCCAAGCCTGTTCTGATGCATTTACCATGACAGGAAATGTCCATCCCACGTGGTCCCTGAGTGCCATGTTATGACCAGGTTTTACTATTACCCCTTATTCAGCACAGTACTGGCTGATTTAATTGACTGTTTCCTCCAAACAGAGGTTTTGTCCCCTGAGGTCAAGGAACAAACACACCCTGCTCACAATCCTGTCCCCTTGTCCAGGTGGCACAAAGTAGGTTATCGACATGGTTGTTTCCTTTTCCTACTTACCTCTTTCCAAACTGATGGGGACCCACTTACCAACTCTTTCTCCAATCACAAAGCAGTTTCACATCAAAATTATTGAAATTTCAAACACTCTGCTGTCAATTTTGCTCTTTGATCAACATATGAAAGTACAAAAAGATATCATTTTCCCTTTTTTTGTCATTACTGGACTTCTAGGAATAATTCCACAACTAATAACGTTGATGACCCTTGCTCCTTGGTTGTGTATATGTTTTTAAGTCTCCTTGGTCACAATCTCTGTTTATTTGACTACCTAGTGCTGCATTCAAACTAAAGACCAAATTCATGGTATAGAAATGATCTGATCTAAAAACAAAAGTAAAATTTCGAAAGTATTTTACTGTGATTTCAGGACAGGTTGAAGAGAAGTGATGAAATGGAACTGAGTAAGGAGACAAAGGAATATAAACCCATTTACATGGCCAGATTGGGCAAGTTCTCCAGGGAGAAAAATTGATAAGGATCAGTACAGAAAACATAGAGTCGAGGAGAATCTTAAGACATTCTATGATGTTTAACAGGAAATAATAAAAGTACACACATGAAGAGACTGAAAGTCACGAGCATAGACTAGAGAAAAGAGAACCAGTCTCCAGATGGTCCATCTTATGTGATAAGAAGACAAGAGCTTTATTCAAAGATGCAAGAGAATAGAATGTACTGACTGGAAGACAATACATTTCAAACCAAGAAGTTCACTCCAAAATTAATTCCACATGGATTTGCAAATAAATGTTAGAAATGCTTAAAATCAAAAAGAAAATAAACATAATCATTTTCAGCTTTCTATAAAAGCAAAGTAAGAATTTTAAAAAGTGGTAGACAAAACCAGATATAACATTATACGAAACAGTATTAATACGAATGATCGCCACTCAAGAAATTAATTATAATTGGTGAGCTCTGTGTAGTCCTTAATCTTCTCATTAACGTCAGTTAAGAATCCCAATGCCCTTTCTAACTTTGAGAATTCTTTAATGGCTTGCTGTTTACCTGCCTGATATATTTTCTCTATATTCTACTTAAAATATGAATTGTTTTTCTTTTGTTTATTTTTTCTTTCATTTTTCTTTCATTTTATAATAAGAAGGTAGAATAAGCCTATGGCATCTTCAACATTCTGCTCAAAAAATGTCTTTAGCTAAGTCAGCAAATTTGTGAGATGCTTTTCTTACTTTCCACATCACCGCAGGTGACAACGCCCTCCACTACTTCTCCACGGGTCCTCTCCTCCTGAATTCAGTGGTCATTTCTCACACTTCCCGCACTTTCCCTCAAACCCTTTCTAGTAGTTTCCTTAAGGTCCATTATGCTTCCAGCAATATCCAGTCCAACAACGATCTTTCACTCGTATTTCTCTCTCCCTCTTTGTCTCATGATTTTCAATGGATTATCAAAGTTATTTTTCAAAACATCTAATTAAATACTTTTTCAGCATTTTTTTTAAATTCTAGAGGATTTCTCTTATGTTTTCTGTTGTTCAAAATACTCAATTCTTGCTTTGCGGATGGAACATGTGTTTAGATGTTTCCTTGTATACGATTTAGTTTTTTCTGCCACATGTTTTTCTGCATTTCAAGCAGGGGGAGTGGGGGGCCGAAAGGTGCTTGACAGCTCTGAGTTCAACGTGGGGCTTTTCACTCCTGAGTGAGCTTCACCGACGATGTGGGTAACAAAGGCCGGAATAGAAGGCTTTGTCCTTCTATGGCTTACACACCCACGTAAGGAGAAATTCTGGAGGTCAAGTACGTGCATACATTTTTTCATACCTTCCAATATTGGCCACTAAGCTAATCCCAATATTTGCAGCCACAAGTTTCATTCGTACCTGTTTCCTGCCTGGCTTTTCGGAGCACCGAGACCCTCTGAGATTTTGCCACAAGGACTTGCTCTTCCCCGATCATAGCCTTTTCCTCGCATTCTTCCGGCCTGCTCTACTGGTTACCAGTGCACTGGTTACTCTCCCTGCCCATTAGACACAGTGACATTTCCGGTGTGCTGCGTTTTCCTTCCACTCCTTCCCGAAACGAAGATGTATACTACTTTTAGGTCTTTGCTCTCATTCAGCAGAATCTTGATAGAGAAGCACGGGTGCCTAGTTCTGCATCTATACTGGGGACTGAGGACCTAAGAGCCCCTGAGGACCACTGGAAAAGGAGTAGCCTCTTCACCACACCTTTGTAAAATACGGGCAGCGGAGAGTAGCTAAAGTACCGGAGTTCAATGATGGAATGCAGGATGGGGACGAAGAAGGTTTCAAGAACACTGCAGAGTGGTTTTATTGTAATAGCTGCTCGTCTCGTCCCTCCATAAGATGCGGCTGGGTCACGAAAGCACCGACTTCACCCTCATCAACTTTCATCTGTTCACTTTCATCAACTTTTCACCAACACACGGTGTAAGTTCCTGGAAAAGAACGAAGTCTGTGCTTGCTGCCGCTTTACCTACAGTGTGCTTGCAGGTTCGTTCTGCCCACGGCACCTGCCCCTGAGACAAGGCTGGATGCTACCTGCCCTCTGAGCTCTCGGAGAGCCTACCCGCCCACGACCCAGTGACGGCTAAAATGAGGATCTAAACCCGTCCTGTCACTACTTCGCCGCCAGAAACAAATGGCAGGAGCAAAGCCTTGTATTTTGTCAACTTGTCACCGAGGTGACAGAAGACGGCTCTGAGCCTGAAGATGTGTATAGGGAAGGGATGGGTTTGGGCAGGTTAGGAGATACGGTCGTGAGGGAAATGTGCATACCTAATTAGCACGCAGCAAGCTGTGGAAGGCGGGAAGGGCCGAGATAAAATGAATGGCTTAAAAAATTCCGGGAGCAGAAAAAGCCATTAACCGCTACGCTCAGAAACAAATAAGCACCTGCCGCAACCTCTCTTATCTGGGTGCGGAGACCAAGGGGGTGCTGGGAATAGCTCCTCGACTGATAGAAATTCAAGATCCGGACTTGCCCAACTCTCCTAGACCTTTCCATAAAGAGAAGAAGCGTCTTCTCTTCAGACATGTGCTTGGGGCCCTCCTGATGTCATTTCCCAGCGTGGAGTATTTAAGCTTGAGGCTGGAGGAAGAAGCAATAACCAGTAGGTATCAGCTTCAGCTCTTCAAGGCTGGCTGACACAAGGATCCTCTAGTAATGCGTGAAATACCCACTGACGTCACAGCTTCCTGTTTGGAAATGTGCCTCGTGCTATTCTTTGGGATGACAAGGACCACCATGGACCAGGTGATGGAATAATTTCATAAATTATGAAACGGTTGGGGGAGACACTCATAAGATCCTCACAAATAGGATCGTTTTAAACTGAAACACTCATTCTTGCCCATGTTCTGGTAATATTTCATCTGTGATTTGCTTAATTGCCAAACAGGTATGAGGGCCAGCAGCTAAAGGGATGAGTAGTAAGATAAAACACAAAACAAATGTTAGTGGATTGCAATTACCAATCAGCTTTTACTAAATGAAACGGAACAGGGAGGACCCTTAACTATTACCTACTCAGGCTAATACACACACAGTGTACAATTATAGGCAGTGTTTCACACCCCAGATGTTACCGCAACGCACGGTGTGTATTTTCCTAGCTAGACTGAAAGCAGGGGTCAGCAAACTGTGGCCCGCAGGCCAAATCCAGCCAACGGCCAATTTTATTTATAAAATTTTATTGACTGTTGGCATATCTTTTTGTTTATGTATCGTCTACAGGGGCTTGATCTCACTGCAACGGCAGAGTTGAATAATTTCATCAGAGACTATCTGGCCCACAAAACCTAAAATATTCATTCTCTGGCCCTCTGTCGTAAATGTCTATCATCCCAGACTGAAGCCAAGTCAGCGGAGTGATTTGCCTACAAGGACAATGATGACTTTTTCTTGGAAGTTTGGTGTCTGGACAGTTTGTGGGAACCCTGCTCTTCTCTAGTGAGAACTTACTGGAAGCATCGTTTTCATGCATATTTTAACAGGGAGAAACTAGACGGTGTCCAAAAACAAGACAGCAGAATGGTATGGAGGTTCAACATAGTATTTCCAATTGTGGCCAAAAGCAAAAACGAAACTGGAGGTGTTTCCCCTCAAGAAACGGGGAACGGTTAGGCAGGATAATTCTGGCAAAGAAATTGCATCACATTTTGGGGGCTCTATCATGTGGAGGGAAGAGTGGGTCTGAACCTGGAAAATTTTAAATGTAAACCCAGAGATTATGAATTTCACAGCAAGGCATATTTTGACTAAAATCAGCCAGAACGGTCAAATATTTAGAAGTGTCCAAAAATGAAAAGGGTTGTTTCTACAGAGAGTGCGTCTTCCTGCACGGTCTTAGGGGGGCGGGGGGTGGGGGGTGGCCTGGCCAGTCACAATCAGAGAGTCACAAAAGTGAGGTCTCTCAGCCCTCCCAGATGCAGAGAAGAGACTTGTCCTTCAGCTACAAGAATTCCTAATGAGATTACATTTATATTACATACATGTGCACACATTCTGAAGCTATTAATTTGTAAAACGCAACCCAATGATGCTTCCTTTCTTTGATAAAGTAATTTTAAAGTAGCCGTTCCCCCACTACTTGAAAATTTAGTTCAGATTTCTTTCACAGCCCCTTCTGATCTCAGCTCCTCATCTCAAATTTGGTTCTTGTGATGAATAATCTGCCCATCTGGTGCATTAAAAATGTAAACATGGGACTTTTAATGAACACTATTTTTTAAGCAGTTCTAGGAAAAGGCCCATTGTATCCACATGTATGTGTAAGATGAAACACAGACTTAATAACTCTGGGGAAAAACGGCTTGACTGTTTTAGTAAAAGAGACAATATTGAATTTATGTGGGAGCCAAGTCCCTGGGAATCGCTGCCTACCTCCAGCTAGGAACAATATAGTGTCAAAAATAACAAGAAGGCTTATTTGACATGATTTGCAGATCACTGAGCCCCCTGCAGGAAGCCCCCCCAAGGTGTAGGGGACAAATGGTCAATTTGTTCTCCTCTTGTTGGTACAGAAGAAGAAACCATTTTCTTGCCAATGTCCCCAAGCGTGGCACCAAACCCTACACAGGTAAACTGCATGCATCTGTTGTTATGTAGCAAAAATACTGTTTTTAAGGGGCACCTCGGTGGCTCAGTCAGTTAAGCATCCAACTTCAGCTCAGGTCATGATCTCGCGGTTTGTGGGTTTGAGCCCCGCGTTGGGCTCTGTGTTGACCGCTCAGAGCCTGGAGCCTGCGTCGGATTCTGTGTCTCCCTCCCTCTCTGACCCTTCCCTGTTTGTTCTCTCTCTCTCTCTCTCTCAGAAATAAACATTAAAAAAATAGTTTTTAAATATTTGTAATTCATGGGCTGGATGTGTCCTGATCGGTATATTTCCCAGTTCAGGCATTTTTTAAAAAAACTTCTTCTGTGTACTTATATTTTCATTTTTACTTTAGTATTTTGGTGTCCGTGGAAGGAGCAGCCTTTTCTATTTCTCCCCCAGAGATTTGTCTCTGATGCTGACATGAGCACAAAGACCTTATGTTCTGGGTTGGGAAGTACTTTGTGTCTTACGAATAAAAATTTTCATTAGAGTTAGTCAATGTATCACGGATATTATCCGCACAAAGAACAGTGTGTTGGGCTAGGGTTCTCAAAGGAAAAATAAAGCTTTTCAAAATGGTAGTCATTGCCATGGTGGGTGTTTCTTTAAGTCATTTTTACAACTTGTTTTGATGGATTATAAGAATCCGTATTGCATTGCTTTTTCCTATGGCTTACTGTTAAAATCATATTCATAATATTAACTATTATTCATTGAGTACTATGTACCAACGTTAGGAACCGGAAAGTAATTTATATTTAACCCCCCTACAATCCTGCAACGCAGAAATTACTATTCCACATCGTCGATGAAACACAGGCTCAGAAAGGATGTAAATTGCCCACGTCACAAAATTAGTAAGTGGCAGAGCCAAGATGCAGACAGGTCTGCCTGGTCACAAAGTCAGCCATGTTCCCTCTGGAACAGGCTGACGCCGTAAGCCTTTCGGTTTTAAGTGAAAGGCACACAATTTCACAGTAAAGAAGACACCTGCATAGTGAGTGGACATGACTGTAAGCATGACCAGAACTATAAAAGAGCCTCCCTGGAAACTTCTGAAAATAAGACAGTGCAGCAACCCACGAGAAATAGAATCGCATCCAAAAACCACACACGCTACCTGCCTGGGCTTCCAAATGTGTTCCGTGTAGATAGACATCCCTGTGTTACAATATTTGTACTTGTTTAGCTTTTCCTTGATAACTTTCAGAGTTTTTTTGTTTGTTTGTTTTTACAAAACCTAACCTTAGATACAGGGTCAGCCTCAGGTATAATTGTGAGTCGCTAGCTAACAAAAGTAGGTAGTGTTTTCGCTAAGTGCCATAATATTAAACAAAATGCCAAGCACTATTCTTTACATGTATTAATTAGTTTAATTACCACAATTCTATGTTGTAAGTATGATCACTTGCCATTTAAGCGATCATTTTACAGAATAGCTGAGTATTCAAGCTATTGAATTCAAGCTATCGACTCAAGGTCATCTTGTGGAAGAGTCAGAATTTCCATCTCTGTTGTCTTGACCTACACGCTCCGTGTTAACCACTGTCGTAGATGGTCATGTGTGGATGCTCAATGCCCTTCCGGCCCTTCTGTTGCTTGGGAGCATCACCTGGCTCGTTCCAGAAGGAAGCAAGCAAGGAAGATACTCTTCCACACCTCAGCACTCCTTCCTCCCCGTCACACAAGGGGTGGTATCTGCAGTAGCTGAGATGCAGGAAGTCATCTAAGGTGATGACGTGCTCAATGGGTGTCTTTCCAGAGTTAAGTAGATAGGGTGAGGGGTGCAATCTCTCCTTTAGTAAAGCAATGCTGAGTTTTACTTTATCGCATAACAAATATAATTATGACTTCTATTTCACCATCTTCATGAGTGATATCCTATCATGGTCCACATTCTCACACCCTTAGAACATTAATGGTTTCTACACCCATCCTTAACCAGCCACCTCTGCCCCGCGGGTGCGTTATATTGGCTCTGAGAACTAAACTTCAAAGGTAGTTCTTCAATTTTGAATGTTTCCATATTTTTACCTGGAGAAAGTGATGAATAATAACCTGATTGTCAGAAAATGGCCTAAGCATAAAGAAGAACGATCTTAGTAATAATAGTATAAATTGGCACAGGCGAGCTCAGGCTCTGTGTTATAAACTGTGTGCCAGCTTTATGTCATTAACTCTTATGACAGCCCTAAAAAGTGGCTCTCCACTTCAGTCTGGTTTTACAAAGGAGAAAGCTGCCGCCAAGAGCGGCCAAGGAACTTGGGTTTGATCTCTGGAACTGACTTGCAAACATTACACCACCCGATACCTCAAGCTCAAACCATCAAACAAACTAAAGAAATAAAGAAACAACCACAAGCTGTAAGAAAAGGTCTTCTCATTCCCCATTTCATCCATATTATAATAATTCAAAAAATACCATGGGATGAAAGGAAAATTGACTAGATCAACGGCCCAAAAGTCAATGCATTTGCCTAAGGTCGACGCATGACAGGCAATCGTACTTTATGTGGGGTTGGTGAAATGCACCCTTGCTTTGGTCAAAATACATTTTAAATGTTCTATAAATGGAGAAATATAGTGGTGCTACCAACTTGCTTTAAGTGAGTGATGAATAAGAGAGGAAACTAGAATAGGAAAACTATTGGGGCGCCTGGGTGGCTCAGTCGGTTGAGTGTCCGACTTCAGCTCAGGTCATGATCTCACGGTTTGTGAGTTCGAGCCCTGCGTCAGGCTTTGTGCTGACAGCTCAGAGCCTGGAGCCTGCTTCGGATTCTGTGTCTCCTTCTCTCTTCGCCTTCCCCGCTCATGTTCTGTCTCCGTCTCTCAAAAATGAATAAACGTTAAAAAAATTAAAAAAAAAGAAAACTATTTCATAATAGCCTTAAACCCTCCACGGATACGAATACTAAATTCCAACAGTATAGGAAAAAAACATACAAATGAAATATAGATGCAACAGTTGCCTTTCCTATATCCCCAACCAATTAATTTATTTGTCTGTGGAAACGAATCAATAGTCTGTTGGGCATAGTGTTTTAATTTCTACAATTATAATTTTACTTGTTATACATAAAAGCCTTATCCTTTAAAAAGAGTCATTTGGAAAAATGTACCAAGAATTGAGAAGCTTGCTATTTTGTAGGAACTGGTTTATCTTCCTGTGTTGTTCCATCGAGGGCTGAGGCCAGGGCCCCAGTAAAATGGAAGCAGCGAGAGAGAATGAATTACACGCCTCTTTGGACGTTTACAACTGGTGTGAGCCGTGGGGAGGGCTGGGGTTGGAGAGGGAGTGCAGGGCGTGTGTGGAGACGGAACTCGGGGCAGCGGGTGTGCGAGAGCATCTGGAGAGCACAGAAGCGTCAGCTCAGCGCCGTATAAATTCAGTAAAACAGAAACAAGCTTTCGGTTGTTCTCCAACGTGATGCTGTTCATCGAGGCGGCAGAATTTTACGGGGATGCCCGGGAGGAAAATAGTAGTCAAGAAATATGTACAAATGCCTGATCCATTGGCGACACTGGGCCAAATGCAATGAGAAGGGTGAAGACATGTATTTTGAGAGATCATAGTCCACTCGGGGCTTCCACACGTTAATAACGGTTTGGCAACGAAGGTTGGCGGAGCACCTGCTCTGTGTGTGCTGAGGGCCTGCGGGTGCGCTAAGCTGTTTTTGTGGATTCTCTCACAAAATGCTCACCTCCTTACTCTGAGGTACGTACTCCTATTTGACAGATGAGGAGACGGGTGTACAGAGACTGAGCAACTTGTCTGAGAACACACAGCTGCCAGGGAACACAAAGCCGCTAAAGCTCCAGGTTAACAAGCCTTCCATTAACTGCACAAATATGTATGTCTAACCCTGGAACAGGTCATGTGTCCATCCCGTGAGTCAATCATGCCAAAAGTAATTATAGGACTCATTTTGCAGTTGATTCCCATGCAAAGTTGACTTGATGATGCTTTAATTCTGGGGTTTAAATATTGACCATATGACATGCTTTTTAGTATTAACTTCTTTAAAGTTACCTACTGATAAATGCTGCCTTTATGATGATTTATTGTGACTCGGGAAGTGTTCTAGTCTTTTTAAATAGGTGATGAGGTTAGTAACCTCGTCTAACAGATGAGTCAGCTAAGCCTCAGAGGGGTTGAGTATGGCCAGATCCCATGGCCAACATGTAGAAGCACTGGGTTGGGACCCCAGCCATCCGCCAGCTCTGATCTCATCTGTGCCTCAGCTTCCAGAGTCACCACGGAGTGTGCACATGTGCGGTGAGACAGTGCACAGCTCCAGCAACTGCCCGAGTCTTCTCTTGCTCTGGGATTGAATAAAAGACAATCTTATAATTTAAAAACAATAAAGACAATCATTCACAAGGGGAATCTTATGACATTTTCTGAAGCAAGTTTTTACCAAGCCTTGTAGAATAGTGTTGAAGGGGAGAAAAATATGCCCCCCCGTACCTGCCAGTTTAGGGTGGCATATTGATTATTTATTTGATTTGATTCTCGTGAATTAAAATTGCTTAAGAAACAGCAGGTGCAGGAAGGACACTCAGGCCCTCTTTTGTCCCCTGAAAACAAGAAATAAATCTCCAGAGCAGAAGGTCCTCTCTCTGCACCAGGAGGCAGAGAGACATCCTTGTCTCCAGAAGTAGAGGATTCAGGGCTGAGAAGGCCGTGTAGACCGTGGGCATCTTCACTCATTAGCCAGCTCAGCCCAAACCCCTTTGTCTTCTCAGTGCTCTGCGAGTTTACTGTTTCTTTGTTGAAAAGGCAAAAAAGCCATCCGTTTTGGGTCCCTTCTTTGAGACTCATATCTCGGGGCACCCAGACACATGAAATTCAATTGGTTTTTCTTCTGTTAACTTGTCTTGCGACGATTTAATCATCAGGCCGGTGGAAGAGCCTAGAAGAGGAGAATAGGAAAGTTTCCCTCCCCTGCGAAGTGCTTCGTATTCTAAGCAGTGCATCACCACACACGGATTTTCTGCAGAAGCAGAAACGGACTTAATTTAAGGAGGTGCGCACGGTGCTTGGTGCGTTCACTGCGCAGGTCGGCTGCCACCGGTGACTGCGGCCAAACTTTGTAAGGCTGCTCTGAGTGTCTTTGAAATTCATCAATAACGGCAAGACTGGTTACCATCTGCTGTGAATGTTTTCTAAGAAATGCACTTACTCAAGTTCCCGACTTCCCAAAGTTTGTTTCCGTTCTGTAGCTGTTTATCTTTTGAAATAATTGCAAGGGCCCGATCTGCTTAATTTGTGTGATCCTGGGAACATGAACCAGACAACAAATCTAACGATTCAATCCATCAGGCCCTGGGGAGCGTATCTGAAGACGCCACACAAGCAGTGAAGACCCTGGCTCCAGATCTCCAGGATTTAGAAGTTAAAAAACTACTCTCTCTAGAAGGAGAAACAAATCTCCGCAGCTCCCTGGGTAACGGGGCAAAGACAGAACGTAGGGTCCTGGAACTCAAGGGCCAGCGCTTTGGTATCCCCAGCGACAAAGGGCAGGGACTGGCTGCCATTGCCCGCCTCCCCCTGACACGAGAGAGGAAGCAGATGATGGTCCCCTCCCCGTGCCAGCCGCGAGGAGACCCATGGCCTGCAGGCTCCTTGGAGGTCCCTTCTGTATGTCTCTGAGCTGTCCCCCTGCAAGGACGCACTAGCTTTCTCACTGGTTGCCATGGGGTCCTGACCTCTTAACCAACAAAACCCTTAGGATACAACAGAAAGTCCCTCCCTGATCCACATGCTAATTTGAAAGATTTCATTTGGATTTCGTTATTTGATTTTTGTATAGAAACACGTGTTTCTTTCACGAAACATGACACTGTAACTCAGAGCTGGTTAAGATCTACACATTTTCCTTCATAAAGGCAGCGGCTCTCAGGCAACAGTAATCTCTAGAAAAGGAGGTTTCTGTGGAAACACAGGGCATGGCTTTTCCCAGCTGTTTAGACAGGCATTACAGCATTTTGGTTTTTAGCCTTGGCAAGACATCCACGTGGGCCTCTGGCTGTGGTTGTGTAGGGGCCACAACTCACATGAGTACAAGCAAACGTGCATGTGATGTAACAGCCTACCATCGCATCAGTCTTCTGTTCCTTCAGCCACGTGAGGGGCGACTTCTGCCACCCCTCCCTGGGGCCGGGGCTGCTGGACCAGCGCTGGCCCCACCTCTGCCCTGGCCCCTGTAGGGCCCTTCCCACCTCTCCCATGTCCCCTGTGGGACACCCACCCTTGTCTCTGCCCTGTCCCCTGCAGGGCCCTCCCTGCCTGTGCCCTGTCCCCTGCAGGGCCCTCCCCGCCTGTGCCCTGTCCCCTATAGGACCTTCCCCGCCTGTGCCCTGTCCCCTGTAGGACCTTCCCCGCCTGTGCCCTGTCCCCTGTAGGACCTTCCCCGCCTGTGCCCTGTCCCCTGTAGGACCTTCCCCGCCTGTGCCCTGTCCCCTGTAGGACCTTCCCCGCCTGTGCCCTGTCCCCTGTAGGACCTTCCCCGCCTGTGCCCTGTCCCCTGTAGGACCTTCCCCGCCTGTGCCCTGTCCCCTGTAGGACCTTCCCCGCCTGTGCCCTGTCCCCTGTAGGACCTTCCCCGCCTGTGCCCTGTCCCCTGTAGGACCTTCCCCGCCTGTGCCCTGTCCCTTATAGGACCTTCCCCGCCTGTGCCCTGTCCCCTATAGGACCTTCCCCGCCTGTGCCCTGTCCCCTATAGGACCTTCTCTACCTGTGCCCTGTCCCCTGTAGGAACCACCCATCTCTGCCCTGTCCCCTGTAGGACACCCCCCCACCACCTCTGCCCTGTCTCTTGTAGGGTCTTCCCTGCCTCTGCCCTGTCCCCTGTAGGACACCCCCCCCCCACAGCCTCTGCCCTGTACCCTGCAGAGCCCGCCTCACCTGCGCCCTGTCCCCTCTAGGACCCAACCCACCTGCGGGTAGCCTTATCTCCAAGCTCTGGAGGCGGCCAAAGTTCCAGTTGAGTTTATAGAGCATCTCTTGCAACAAGGTTAAAAATTACAGAAAGAACTCAACTCTATTGCTTTTAGCGTAAGGACAACGGAGGTGAATTTTAATACTTCCCCGCAGAGCGCTGCTTCAGAAAAAGGAGTTTTTTAGCCACTGATCCGGGGTAAAGGGACTTGGCTCCGTGAGCCAAGCGGCTTTGTTGTTTATTCTCCCCTTCTGTCAGTCCCCACCTGCTGGTGAGACTCACTACTGGCTGTGAGGGTGCAGGTAACAGGAACATGCGAGCAGTCGACTTCTGTTCGAGTGTGAGGGGCAAAACACCTGGCATCGAAACTGGGTGTGGACGGTATCCACCAAGAGGCGAGTGTAGCCATACTCACACTGCACATCACAATAAGGCATAAGAGCATCGTCCACACCGCCTAAGTTTTCTATGATTATTTGAAAAGCAGTAAGAAGGAAAAAGATGCTGGGAAGCTCTTTACAACCGCAAAGCACACCCTAACTTGATCATGGCCGTCGTGGCCTTTCCGTTACAGGATTATCTTCCTTCCCTGGGAATGTGAATCCTGGAGGAAACTGGGATAAAATCCTAAAGCTAGAATAGGTTTCCTCTGCTCACTCTGGCTTTTTCTTTGGTGGTGTTTACCGTAAATGGGTTAGTATTCCCAGGGGGACGAGAGAGAGAGAGAGAGAGAGAGAGAGAGAGAGAGAGAGAGGCAAGTTGGCGAAGTCAGGGAAGTTCTGCAGAGCGGGAGGGCTACACGGATGTTATTTAGGGGGAGGTGGACGAACGTCCTTAGCACTTATGCACCTGCTACAGCATCTCAAGTGTCTTTCTCTCCTCTTCCATTACTACCACAGAGGGGAGTGAGTTTAGTGGTATTGAAACAAGAAAAACAAATCTTAATTCGACTAATTAGGTCTCCTGAGAACATGCTGACAGATATATCCATTAAATTATAGGGCAGGCCTGTCAACATTTTTGTGAAATGGAAAAAGTGTGGAAGAAACAAGGTTTTAAGGGAGATTCTTGCATCTTCCGGAACTGGTTCATGTAACTTCCTTCCTCCAACCCCTTCACTGTCCTGGCCACACGTCCTGATGTCACAAACACAAGGCTGGATGCTCTGGCCACAACAATTCTGACAAAGGGTGTGGTATCAGAGAGGCAGACAAGAAATCACTTCTTGCTTGCTTCCTACCTTTTCAAATTAGTCTTCCCTGCTGATCTAGAAGGACTGAGGAGTAGGAAGCGGCTACTTTTGAGAGCACAGGTGGATTTAGCCCAATTCGTTAAATACGTATTAAACGAGAAAAACTGCAGAGGATAAAGAAAATTGGTATAATAAAAGTCCTATCCTCAAGCACTTTAATCCACTCCCAAGAGGAATTCTGAGAGACCAGAATCAAACAATTATCTTCTCTCTCTAGCACAGATTATGGGGGTCTTTGCTCCTAAATCCAATGTAAAAACTGTGCTTTCAGGAACTGATATAAAAATGCAAAATAAAATTGAGACCTTTATTTGATGTAAAACTTCACCGGGCAAATCTATGGGCAGCAGATATTGTACAGAATTTAAATGCACCTACCTCCTTAGGAAGGCAGTACGAACTCATTATTGCCATATGCTCATGCATTTATATGGAAATGCTGGAGGGGTCACAGCTAAGCTGCGTGTGTTAACATTCAAGTGTACAGATAGATAGATAGATAGATAGATATAAAGGTTATTTATTTCAAGGGCAGGAGGCAGAAAGAGAGAGGGGGTGAAAGTGAGAATCCTAAGCAGACTGCACGCTGTCAGCACGGAGCCCGAGGTGGGGCTCAAACTCACAAACCATGAGATCATGATCTGAGGCAAAATCAAGGGTCGGATGCTTAACCTACTGAGCCACAAAGGAGCCCCTCGAGTAGTTTAAAACACAAAACCAAGAGGACAATAGGCCAAATGTATGCAAATCAAGGATATTAAAAGTAGTATGCATGAGTATACATTAATATGGAAATTAATACGTACCACTGGACATGTTCATAGGAAGAGAGGGGTCAAATTGGCCCCAAAATGCATTACTTAACTTTGGAAATGACTGTAGCTGCATACTTGGAAGCTGTGGGATCACTCTGTGAACTTATAGGTACCCACATATACACATATGTGCAGAAAGATCACATAGATACTCGACTCCTGTAGTAGCCAATTTTTTTTAATGAAAATAAGAATATGGAAGAAGGTGGTTTGGAGAGAATCAGATAGTATTTATTGAAACCCAAAGAAATATATAGAAAGAACCCATAATGAGAGCATACAGCTACCAAATGAAAAGCTATTTCAGTTTCTGAATCTCATACCCGAAACCCCACATTCTCCCAAGGCCGACCTTACCTCGGAGGGGACAACCCAGCACTGCTGGCACTTGCCGTTGGTCACACAGGCCAGCCCTGTGCCTGTGCCGGGGGAGGGAACCAGCAGGCGCTGGTCCCGGGGGTCGCCGCCGCCTGCGCCCGGGACACCGACTGCTCTCACCGGAGAAACTCGTCCACTGCAGCATCTGCTTGAAGCGCGGGGCCTTGTCATGTGAATCAGCGAGGCCGCGGACACGGCTCCGTGGGTCCAGCTGCTCAAGCACAGCTTCGTGGGTACAGTCTCCTTCGATCTGCAGGGTGCGAGGCCGAAGACACAAGTGTCCCACGTCCACCCTGCCACGGAGAGGCAGGCGTGCAATGATGCCCGTAGGCCTCCTGCTCAACACGGCCCGCAGCCAGGCGAGGGCTGGCATCGCCCTGCTCGGGGTTCGATGCCGGCCGCCCGGGGATGCCTCTCCGGGGCTCTCGGCCCCTCTCTGGGCTCTGTTTCTGATCTCTGAGCCATCCCTCTCTCTTCCCGGGGGTTTGCACATTTGGCTCTGAGGAGTCTACGAAGCCGACACCTGCTTCCAGAAATTCTCAGGGGTCCGTTTTGGAATGTCTCCTTCCCCTTTCAGGCCAAGCGGTCAGTTTGTACGTTTGCAATTTGCTTTAAAACTTTCGGACTTCACTGTGATCCTCACCGGGCTTCGCTCTGTTAAACAAACGCGGACCCATCGATCTTTCCAAAGTAATCTTCCTGGAGTCTGGCTTCTGTGGAGGAGGTTGGGGGACGGCCTCCCAGCCTGCGGTCAGGCCCCGAGGATCACGCATTTTATATGTAGACAACCTGCCGTCTATCCGCATTGCCTCCCCAAGCACCACCTTTGATCTGTTTGAAATCTAACGGGAGAATTTTAGTTACATCTTGGCCTTCCTCTTTCTGCTGTAGTTTCCCGGTATCTGACCCGTGACTTGGGTCTGACCTGTGTTCAAAAATCACTTCCTAACCTCAGCGTCATTTGCTGTCTGGAGAAGCTGAGAATTTTCAAAGCTATCGATTCCAGTATTTCTCCACTTCATTTCATGTTATTGTAAGTTTTTAGACAGGGTAGACAACTGCGAGCAGGCATGAAAGAGAAAGCTTTTGAGTCTACAGAATATCTTAACCCCAACTTTTCAACAAGTGGGTCTTGAGGACCAGCACTGCCCTGTGCCAACTAGCCCCTGATGTAAAAACACAGACAAAGTATGGACTCTCCTGGCAGTTACATTAGAGTGTAGGCAGACAGATAAGAAATAAATACTTCAACAAATTCTTAGTGAGTACAGAGGAGAAACTGAATGAGATCGATGAGCTAATAATGGGCGACAGTGTCGGTCTCAGCGGGAACAGTCAGGGAGCGACCAACCTGAGAGGCTCTGGCTTCGAGGAGATGTCATCTGGGCCAAATGACGAAGACCAGACAGCCAAGTACCAGGCGTGTAGGATTCCGTAGAAGCAGCAGTATTTGTAAAGACACAGAGGCGGGAAGGAAGAAAGAGCTTCAGATACAGTTCTCCTGTGTAGTTGTAGTTTAGATATGGGGTTAAAATAAGGAAAAAAAACAAACAAACTACGTCTTTTATCCAAGGGGACAAATTCAACTGATAATTTAATAAAATGTAGATTTTTCATGTAATAACAATTTGTACTTCCTAAGAATTCTCTGTTGTGAAATTATTTGCTTACAGTTTATTTTAATATAGTTTTCCTTTGTTTCATTGAATCTCAAAGCAAATTAATTTCCTTAAAATTTTGCTGTGTTGTCGTAAAGATCTTATTTAGCTACATAAATCCTATCAGATTCTTTCCTAGCTCTGCCATTTCCCACAAATTATATCTTCTGAAAGCATATGTTCTCTGTTTAGATTTGACAAGGCAAAGACTTCGAAAAATAGTAGGTGTATTTTAACTTTTCCTTTGTGATAACGTGTGTGTGCGCGCGCACTGGGCATACATTCTCCAGAAAAGCACTTTTGCTGCTCAGACTTTAAATATATACATTCACATATACTTTTTCTGATTTAGATTTTATATACTAATATATTTTTTCTAGTTATATATTTTACTACCCTCCTGCCTCCATTAGACACACAGAGTAATGCTCATCCAACATAGACTCAAGTCATAAAAAATACTGTTTGCTATTCGAAAGAGAACCCAGAGTACCATCTCGCTGCTATGGGAAGATTTTCACGGGAGTCTAAAAGGAAATAACAGAATAAATGCACAGACTTCTCATTGCTTCCTTCAAATATTTGCTTCTCTTTGGTCAGCACTGACTTCCTCTACTTTCTGCACAAACACATGAATATTAAAAACTCACATTAAGTGTGTGGGTAATTAAGGGTAAGCAGATGGGTTATTCATGGCTTTTATTTTAAATTATATTTTGATTCATTCATGTGACTAATAAATTTCTACATTAAAGCATAGACCAAAAAAAAAAAAAAGAAAAAAAAGAAAAAAGCCATTAGCTGCACTTACTGAGCCCATAAAAATTAACATGTAAATATAGAAAACATAATTGCCAAATTATTTATGGACCTCTCGTTAGCATAAATATTTTTAAGGCTGCCTGTGTATTTCCAGGTAAATCTGGCAGCAGTTGAACTGAACGAATCCAATTAGAAAATACAAAACCGTGTACCCAGCCCCACATCCTTCCCCAGTGATATCCTGGGACAAATGCGGGCAGTGACTTCGAGGACAGACTGGGTTTTCTGGGCACTGAGGCTTTGGGTACTGGAATTTAGAACACGCAAAATCTCAGACATACTTGTATGTGATCACGATTGAGGTTTGTATAGTTCAGGATGTTATCACATCCTGAATAAAGACTCAAACATCCAGAGGATCAAGAAAAAAGCAATAAAAGATATTGGGCTTTTAAAAATATTTCTATTTATTTTATTTTATTTTATTTTATTTTATTTTATTTTATTTTATTTTTTTATTATTATTTTATTTTATTTTATTTTATTTTATTTTATTTTATTTTATTTTTTCAAAGTAGGCTTCATGCTCAGTGCAGAGCCCACTGTGGGGCTTGAACTCACGACCCTAAGATCAAGACCTGAGCTGAGATCAAGAGTTGATGCTCAACCAACTGAGCCCCTCAGGCGCCCCAGTCTTTAAAAACATTTTAACACCCTGAGGGTAGGGTGCTATTCACGTCCACTGCAGAAATACACTAGAGCTAGAAATTCAGGGAAGGAGAGGAAAATTTGACTAGCGATTTTTTTTGGATACTTTTTTGCAAGGGTTGTAGCTGAAGTCAGAGCACAAAGACCCAAAAGTGTGGCCCATGAGGTGGAAGCTAGTCGGGAGGCTGGGGCATTTGAAGGAAGTGCTCAGAGGACCGGAGAAGATTCCAGAGGAGCAGAGGGCTGACTAACAGGTCAAGTGAACCCTCAGTTTTCGCAGAGAGCATCCATATCCTTTCATCTTTTTCCCAGTGCTGGAGGAAAAACCCACGATTTTTCTATTTTGAGTCGACCAAGGACAATCTTTCATTCTATTGTCTTGGAAACAATAGATGCACCTGCTCTCCAATCTGTTACTTCCAAAGTGTTTGTCTTGGTAAGGGAGTAACATTTAGCAAAGACTTTCACCATGGGAAAGAAAGACTAATTTGCCAGAGCATGTGTGAATCAAAGGTCAAGAAAAGCCAAATAGTTTTTTCTTTAATTTTTTTTTAATGTGTATTTATTTTTGAGACAGAGACAGAGCATGAGCGGGGGAGGGGCAGAGAGAGAGGGAGACACAGAATCTGAAGCAGGCTCCAGGCTCTGAGCTGTCAGCACAGAGCCTGACGCGGGGCTTGAACTCACGGACCGCGAGATCATGACCTGAGCCAAAGGCGGACGCTTAACCGACCGAGCCACCCAGGCGCCCCAAGAGCCAAATACTTTTTAAAAACAATTACCTTTCACCCTAGCTATCGAATTCCAGGGTTAAAAAGAATCAGAGTAACTGATGTAAAACTGAAGTTATCCAGCTATTATTTTTTTGCATTTCTATCCATAATTGGGGTGACAACATAAGTTTTTGTCTAAACTGGGATTCTTTAAAAGTGGGAAAGGGAGGAAAAGATGTGTAGCCTGTCAGGACATCAAGACAGCACAGGCGGATGAGGGAAACTGCCCGTGGAAACACCAGGGCGCCCGCTCAGATGCCAGCACCTCCTCTCTGGACTTATTCGGCCCCAATGCTCGTGGCGGGTTGAGAACCATTCTAGCCGCATCTCGATCTGAAATCTGTTTGTAACCCAGGAGCTTCTCTCCTCATTATCTGTGTTTTCCCCCTCAGGTGAGCATGTGATGAGATGACAAAAACCGTTCACGGCTGGTTGCGTCAATACTGTCAGCTTGCTCTGTTTGATTAGAAAGCAGGGGCATTTTCTATCACACGAAGCTTGTTTGTTTTCATTCGCTGGAAAAAAAAAATACACTAGAAACAAAAATATGATAAATACTTGGCTGCATATTTTCCTCATTTACAAAGGGTTAGAAATGGAGCACAGCTAGAATTTCCGCAAGAAGATAAAAGCAAATATTTATATTTTCACATACTCTGAAATTCTGTCATCGTGCCCCTAAGAAGGAAATCTCAAGAATGTCCTTTCTTGCCTTTAAAAGTTAATAATGTGAACATTTTGGTCTCAGCTTCTCTGGAGTGAGAAACGACTCACTCAAAAATTTACATTGATCTCTCATCCAGGTGTATTCCAACTGACTAAATTGATGTCCTTTTCCTCTATAAATGTATTATTCAGTCAAAAGAGATATCTTGACATGTTAATAGTGAATCCCTGCCGTCTGCTTGAATCCTGCTGTTGGGATATCGGTCTGTTAATCATAAATACACTCATCTGCGTATCGCCTTTTGATAAACACTCCGCTGCAATTTCAAGGGGGAAAGTATCTCTAGGGTGAGAGGAGAGAAAGTACCCTCGCGGAGGGGCTGTAGCCCAGAGCTCGCTCTGGCTGTAAGCAGCCACTGCTATAGTCGACCCTCTCCACATCAAAGCAGCAAAACATCTGGAAAAACCAGAGGCCAATTAAATGCATAAATACATTCTTTAAGCTTGCTTATTTGTTTTGAGAGAGAGAGACAAAGAGAGAGAGAGAGTGCAGGGGAGGAGCAGAGAGAAAATCCAAAGCAGGCTCTGTCTGTGCCGTGAGCGCAGAGCCCGATGCCGGGCTTGAACTCACAAACCCTGAAATCACGACCTGAGCTGAAAGCAAGAGTCAGACGCTTAACCAACTAAGTCCCCCCGGAGCCCCAAAGAAAGGCATACGTGTACTTGGCAACTGTCAACAACTATCTGAAACGTGAATTCAAGTGGGAGCAGTTAACTCCAAAAATTCCCATCTCATTTGAAGTAGCAGTTTTTGTTTATAGGGATTCTACTGAGGGATACGATCACAGGCAAAACTCCTCACAGAAATCTGCTGCTGAAGTGGCTAAGACCGAGCAGGGATGGGGACGGGAAAGGTTTGGAGAGAGACTCCACGCACGGGGGTGGGGAGCTAGGCATGGTTCCCTCTGGGCAACAGAAGAGGGTGACATCTCGGCTCTCCCCCACTGGAGGTGGGGAGGAACATCTCAGGGAGACAGAGCCCGAGTGTAGACGGATGCATGGAGTGAGAAGACGCCGAGGACCTGGGGGGCTTGCCCAGGGAGGAGGGAACAGACCCTCCTCTGGCACGTTCCCCAGAGGATATGCCAAATCCCCTTAGGGGGAGAAGAAGTTATTCAGAGGGACCACAAATCTGGACTCTCCTTTCCCTGTACTCGTTCCCCGCATGCTCATCACTCGGGGTGAGGGCTGTCCTCCCCACCGCCGTGTCCGGTCCACCCGGCCACCACGCCCTCTCCTTGCATCACCCGAGCACCTGAGGGTCTTCACAGCCTCCTCTGCACCTCCTCTCTACCAACCACATCCGTTTTTCACATGGCAGGTCAGAATCTGACAAATGTGTCACGGCAAACTTCCCGCGGCCCCCCAACCCTCAGTGCCCTCTCCATCCCTGATTTGCTGATGTTGGGCACAGTTCTAGCCACTACGCACACTCCAGATATCTGCACGTGTGTCAATTTATACATTCATTCACCGGGTATTTCCTAGGCACACAGGTGCAGTGTGCACCGAGAATCGCCCGGATGGGGCACAGTAGGCCTTCAGAATCTCTGTCCTCGGGGAACTAACTCACCAACCAGGCGCTCATCCCCTCTGACTGCACTTAGTGCTTCTTTTCTGGCTTCTCCCAACATCCTCTGCCTCCCTCCCTCCATCGTAACTCTCCTCAAAATAGAACTATCTCACGTACTTCCCCGTAATCCCAGCGTACCGTCAGCTCCTTGAGGGTAGATAAAAATTGTTTGCATCTTTATTCCCAGCGTCGTGACTTGGTTTTGTAAAGTTTGTTGAATTTAGAAGTGCCTCTATGGTGTTTTGAAAATCCGTAAGAATGGTCATCTGCATAAAACATGTGGATTATAAAACAACAGGCTATGGCTGGGACTTCACATATAAAAACAGAATTAATATAAACTTTGAAAAACCTTAGAGAATAGAGCATAAATTATAGCCGAGAAGAGAAAACTGTACTAAAGATCTGTCACACACACACACACACACACACACACACCAGAGAGAAATCATGTGAAACACAGAAGACATTAACAACGTCTAGAAGAGTCTAGTTATTACCTGGATGGTTACAAGATGGATGAATGCTGTTGGGAAATGGTGATGTATCATCCGTCAGCGAGGGAAAAATGATGATGACTCAGCACAGAAAGCTACGGATAAGAAATGCTTCCAAGAAAACAGAGACTTGAGTTCGGTTGGGGAGGATAAAGGAGGAAGATAGTGAGAAGAAAGAGGACTTGGCATTTCTGTGCACAAGTAAATTCTGCACCAAGCTAGTCAAGAGGATCTGGGATCAAGACACAGAGGAACTACCTCCATGGAGGTTCTGAAGGGAGAGTTTGCAAGAGCGAAGCTCACGCATCAGCATAAGCGAAAGTGGCTTTCACGCAGGCACGCCTGTGGCGGCATCTTGGGGGGCACAGCTATCCGGGAAGCACAGAAAAGGAAATGTAGCATCAGGATGTGGAACAGGAGGAGAGAGTCCGAAGTCGGGGAGAGATCAGGAAGACAGAAGGCATGCACACAGGGGCAGTGGGTTCAAGGTCGAGGACAGGTGCTGGGAAATGGCAGCCGAGTCGGGTGACTTGGGGAACCGAGGCAGGTGGAAGCTTCTAGGAGGGTCAAGCGGGAGCATCTGGCTGCAGGGAGGGTAGAACATGGTGTCCTCTGTTCACCCTTTGCTGATGGTTGGCCTCTGAGTGTTACAGCCGCTGGTGGGGAAAAAGAAGAAGAAGGAGCCTCTATGGTGAGGAATATTTGCTAATTCCAAGGCAAGATGTATCTGAACAGATAAGAAGGGGGTTAAAAGACTAACCAACATCGGAGTTAGAAGAGATTCCCGTAAAACAGCAGGAGAGCACGCAAACAGCAAGGAGGGAACGTTCTCTTACGTCGAAGGACGGTTCCACAGGGTTACGAGCTGAGTGAAGACACGCTCCCTGCCGCCCCCAGGCCCTTTACCAAGTAAGAGGGTAGAGAATGGATACCGCTCAGAACCACAAGTTCAAGTACACCGACAATGGGCGCCTGGGTGGCTCAGTCGGTTCAGCATCCAGCTCTTGGTTTCTGCTTAAGTCTTGATCTCATGGTTCATGAGTTCAAGCCCCACCACAGGCCCCATGCTGACAGTGTGGAGCCTGCTTGAGATTCTCTCTCTCCCTTCTTTCTCTGCCCCTCCCTGTTTGCTTGCTCTCTCTTAAAATAAATAAATAAACAAACCTAAAAATTTTTTAAAGACACTGACACCAACATGAACACTTCACTTAAGGGCTAAAAAACAGCTCTCACTCATATTGAGGATATTGGTTAATTCTAGTTGATAAAAAGTTGTCAAATATAGACAATGGCTTTTTTTCCATCTTCCTATTGTGAATCAACTTGGGAATGTCTGAGGAGGAGGCCGGGAAAGCGATCAGAGCTCAGCGTGTCGGCTATCGTAGGGCGAGACTGTGGAGAAGGGTGTGAAGGCATCACCCAGACACTTGAGTGAGCAAATGATGTGGAATAGAAATAATACAGAAGGAAAAGAAACCATGAGCCCGTGTGACAACAACGTGTGCGAAGAAGCTTCCAGAAAAATGACGACAGTGATAAAGAATGAAAGTACCTCCCAAGAAGAAGCAAACATTTTTCTCAAGTGATTAAACTTTAAAAAGAAATGAATATCTGCTTTTAACATTTTATATTTATCTATTATTCTTGAAATGTCCCTGGGAGAAACTATGTTTGACATGTGTAGGCATTTAATAATAATAAAAAAAAAATACATGGTATCTTTTTTTTTTTTTTGTATACAATTTGGGATCATTCTTTGAAAAACAACTTCTGTCTGACAATCAGCTTTTAGGCTTTTGTTCAGGGGAAGCCGCATTATCACATTAGAACCCAAAGGTCAGACATCTGTGAAACATTGTGTTAAAAGCCAGGAAGCTGAGGCAGAAAATTTCTCTCTGCTTCATCTCAATATAAATTGCAGATCAAACAGTGATCTGGATTGACAATGGCCATCCAATCTCAAATGAATCGTATTGCATTTAACATCCAACATGTCACACTGGGTATTGTGTGTGGCTATAATTTTCAACTGCCTGGCCTTGGACTTGGTATTTGTACCTTCCAAATGTGTCTTTTGACCTTCAGACGATAGGATTTTGTAGCTAGAACGACCAAGTGAAAGCTTTGTTACATGGACTGTAGCCAGTGATTGCTTGTTTGCTAATTCATTTTTTAAACTATATCCACTTTGTTAATAAACAATAAGAGATATAATTTTAACTGACTTAATTTTAGCAGATGGTAACTCACAAAGAAAAATACCTTTAGCATTCTGCGCAATGGAAACATTTGGCAACAGGAACTTGAAACCCCTTTTCTAAGCAGAATCAAGAGTTAACAGATTGAATTCTAGTAATTTCTGTATGTTTGACGTTCACTCAATGTTGCACATTCTACTGACGGTTGCTAAGCCTCGTGATAAAGTCATTTAAACACTCAACTCTGTTACTCTCCACGAAGGTAGTTTACTGTGAAGGTAAGGTGAAACCACCACTAGAAAAGTCCACTTTGAAAAAGCAAAATTAAGAAAGGAGATTGTTCAGGGCACCTAGGTGGCTGGGGCGGCCATGGGAAGTTTTTAGAGTAAGACAACAGCGAAGTTGACAGCACCCGTTGACTCTTCTTTCGTGAACGATTTCTCTGTAGCGGGTGACGGTTTGATAGCATCCAACCCCCAGTAGAACTTCTCTCGGAACTGGAGTCTGTCCTCTCCAACCTGCCACTGCTTTCTCAACTGAGTTCACGTGATGTTCTGTGTTGTCATCTCAACAGTCTTCACGGCACCTTCACCGGGACTAGATTCCATCTCAAGAAGCCACTTCTTGGTTCGTCCGTAGGAAGTAACTTGTCCATTGGAGTTGTGTCAGGTGATGCAGACGTTCAGTCCCACCTTCAGGCTCCACTTCTGAGTCCAGTTCTCTTGCTGGTTCCCCACATCTGCAGTGACTTCCTCCCCTGAGGTCTTGAGACACTCACTGTCCTCCATGAGGGTTGGAATCAACCTCTTCCAGACTCCTGGTCATGTTGATGACCACCTCTCCCCATGAATCATGAATGGTCTTATTGACATCTGGAATTATGAGTCCATTCCAGAAGGTTCTGCATTTTCTTTACCCAGATCCATCGGAGGAATCACTATCTATGGCAACTAGAGCCTTATGAAGTGTAGTTCTTAAATAATAAGACTTGGGTTGAAAGGACTCCTGATCCATGGGCTACAGGACGGATGCTGTGTTAGCAGGCATGAAAACAGCATTAATCTCATTGTACATTCTCATCAGAGCTCATGGGTGACCAGATGCATTGCCAGTGAGCAGCTGTATTTGAACTGAGCATCAGGTCTCAACAGAGGGCTCTGAACACTCAGCCAACCATGTTGTGAACAGATGTGCTGTCATCCAGGCTTTGATGCTCCGTCAATAGAGCCCAGGCAGAGGGGATTTAGCAGGATCCTTAGGGGTTCTAGGATATCTGGACCGGTACACGAGCACTGGCTTCAACTGCACGTCACCAGCTGCATCAGCCCCTAACGAGAGCATCAGCCTGTCCCTTGAAGCCTTGAAGCCAGGCACAGACTTCTCGTCTCCAGCTGTGACAGTCCTGGATGGCATCTTCTCCCAACAGGAGGCTGTTTCATCCACACTGAAAGTCTTGTTCGGTGTGGCCACCTTCACTCACTCTCTCAGCTGGATCTTCTGGATGACTTCCTACAGCTTCTACATCAGCACCCACGGCTTTGCCTGGGGCCTTTATGTCATGGAGGTGGCTTCCCTCCTTAAAGGTCACGAACCAACCTCTGCTCGCTTCAAACTTCTCCTCGCAGTCTCCTCACCTCTCAGCCTGCACAGAATTGAAGGGCCTTGCTCCGGGTTAGGCTTTGCCTGAAGGAACGTCGGGGCCGGTTCGATCATAAGTCCAGACCACACAACCTTTCTCCGTATCAGCAGTAGGCTGTGTGGCTTTCTGGCCATCCGTGCGCTCACCGGAGAAGCACCGACTGTCCTTTGCTTCAGGAGCCTGTCCTCTGGGTCCTCCACTTGGCTGACGTTTGGTGCATCCCTTGGCCTCGCTGTCAGCCTGTCTCAGCTTTGGACACACCTTCCTCTCTGAGCGGACTCCTTCCTAGTTTGTGATTCGTGACAGACCCGCGACTCTTCCTGTCACTTGAACACCGAGCGGCCATTACTGTAGGAGTATTAACGGTCCTGATTTCAGTATTGTTGTGTCTCGGGGAATCGAGAGGCCTGAGGAGAGGGAGGCGGGGGAACGGCTGGTCGGTGGGGCAGTCAGAACCCACACACACTTATCAAGTAAGTCGCCATCTCATATGGGCATGTTCTGCGGTGTCTGAAAACAATTAGAATAGTAACTTCAAAGATCACTGATCACGGATCATATCAGCAGAACAAATAAATAATAGGAAAAATTTGAAATATTGCAAGAATTCCCCAAACACGTCACAGAAACATGGACTGATAGACTTGCTCGACACGCGTTGGCGCAAATCTTCAATTTGTGCGACACGCGTTGGCACCATCTTCAAGCACTATCTGTGAAGCACAACAAAGTGCAATGTCATAAAACGAGGTGGCCTGTTTACATCAAGATAGAGAACGGGCCTTGGAGTCACAACGGGGTGTGAGAATCAAGCTCACCAACTGTTAGTTTCGTACCTTGGAAACCTTTGCTTCTCAAAGCCGCAATTTTCTCAGTTGTTCTGGCCCGAGCCATATTCACATATGGGATAAGACGTCCTGTGTGGGCACTGCCCGGTCAGAGCCGACAGGACCTGCAGTTCTAGAGACCCCAGGCCATGTGAGGCTCTGTGTCAGGACTTGCTCAGTGCTGCTTGGGGGCTGGGGACTGGGGGTGGGGGGTCAGGGGCATCCAGAGAATCGGGGGAGGTTCCTGCTGCGGCTGGGACAGAACACAACAGAGGGATTCTGTTTTTAACAACCAACACTGCTGTCCTGGTGCAAGTCAGATGAACACCAGAGATGGACAAGCATTCCTTCTTTTCCTTTTCTCCTTTTTTTTTTTTTTTTTTTTTTGGCTTTGAAGAGCCCAGTTTGGTGATTAAAGTTTCAGTGCCTCTGTGGATTTAATGTTCCAGGTTGGATGATACAGCTCTGGAAAGTGTGGGGACGGGGGAGCTTGTAGCTGCAGGGCTCCTACACACACGTGTACTCCTCCCTGTCCCCCTGCGTTCCGGGCACCTAAGGGACTGAATGGGGGCCAGGGGGAGGGCACGGGCACTCTCTCCCCCTGCCCTGTGCCTGCTTCCTGCTCCTCTCTCCAGACTCCCCTCCAAGATAGGCGCTCCTGCTGGGGGACATGGTCCCCTGCAGTTCTCCCCCTTGGCAGGGTCACTACGGAGCTGATTTAAGTCGCACGCATGTCTTCCGTGCCATCAGAAAGGGCACTGTTTCCCCCCCCCCCACAAATGCGGAGCTCACCCACTGCCTCTGCCTGCACACTGCCCCTCAGAGGCACCAGCCTCACACCTGCCACACGCCCACCTCGCACCTGTCAGAGGCCAGCCTGCAACCTGGCACACCAGCCTCCCACCAGTTGGGCACACCAGCCTCGTACCTGTCACACACCAGCCTGTAGGCACTGGGCCTGCAAAGGACCTGTCAGCCTCTCCAGACGGTTCTCTGGAGGCCTCTCAGAACGTCCACTCAAACCTGAACCCCGAGGCAAAGTCCACATTCTACGTTATGTTTTTTGAGTAAGAGAAGGGAATACTGTTTTCTCCGACTTCTTCCTCAGACTCAGGGGAGAGCTCTCTTCTCTGAACTCACCCTCCTCAAGTCTACCCCACCCCCAACTCCCTCTATCTGATCTATCACCACTTCCCAACTCCAAAGTCAAGTCCCTACCGCTTGGACCACTTGGACCACCTTTGTGGAGATTGGGAGAGGGAAGCCGGTGCAGGGAAGCGGCTCCTGGTCTTGCTACAATGTCAAGAAGGTAACCAGGTCACCCTGGCTGCCGTGCTGCCATTTCCAGGGTCCATTGCCCCCCCCCCCCCCCGCGCTCTCTGTCTTCAGCTGATGTGTAGCTCCCTCCAGTCCAGCCGTCCAGGTCTGAGCGTGTCCTCAGGCTGACCCCACCTGCCTCCTTTTCTTCTGCTTTACCCCTTCTGCGACCACCACACCCGAAACGGCCAAAAGCGACAGTGTGTCCAGCAGCGGATACCATCTTTCAACTTTTCTTCAGGCAGTTTGTTTCTTTCCCCTCTTAATTTTATTACCAATTCATATTCAAGCAACTACGTATGTTCTACTCATAATGGTAAAAATTGAGAATCTCAATGTACAATAATAAAGACCTCCGAAATATACTACAAGTGATATTTGCAAAAATAACATACAACACTGATGAATAAATTATGATGGGTCACAAAATGATCTGTACAGTATGCGAAGACCTTCCATCTGATTGATAAAGGAAAATGAATCTTCAATTTTAAAAACTTGGGAAAACAGTTACACTTCACCATAAAATAGAAAGGAAAAAGGAGAAGGAAGATTCAGAAAACAAACCCCATGAATAAAAATGCTGAAAAACTCTACATCATCTTACTCTCTAACCTTTGTTTCCAATATTTATCTTTTCACAAAGCAACCGATGATCACCAAAAAAGACAAAAACAAACTTATAACATACAAACAAGTTAGATATCCATGAAGGCTGGCCACAGCCACGCAATCCCAGACCGCACAAACCTCTTTTCAAGCTCAGTGTAAAGAGAAGGTAGCTAAAATTCCTATCTGTGTGAAATGTCTATTTGCACACATAGAGAGAAGGGGGAGACGGAAGACTGAAAGTTCCGAGTTCTTGACGGCCCCTCTCACTTCCAAAGGCAATGAAACGACTACAGACGTACAGTCTTCCCTTTAGCAGGGGCACTAATGGGACTCTGAACATGCAAATACGAGTCCTGAGCTTAGCAACATGGAGAATATACACTGTCTGCAGAGAAGGGGGGTCAGTTTTGGAGAGGATATCAAAATCAGTGAAGTCAGAAACAAAGTAAACATGTTGGCAGATATTAAGAGGTGAGTGGGTGTCTAACCATATGATGCATACATATCCTGCGTTGCTGTAATTAGTTATTAAAATCTGCAGTTATGCAGGAATTTGTCTGTGTAAAACCAGAGCCAGGAAGGAGAGTAAAGGGTAAAAAGGACTTATGGCTGGAACACAGTTTGGTTTCGTTTTGATTATGGGAAAAAATCAAGGAAATAAATAGGCTGAATTCAACGTTTAAACCGTCTCAGCAGAAGAAAAGTGAATAATCGTAACAATTATAAGATGAAGAGCCAGGCTTCCAGAATTTATGAACACAAATAACGGTAGGAATGAAGCCCACAAAGACGTTCACAGCCCCTTGCCTTTAGCCTCAGAAAGAATTATTCCCATTTTAGAGGTAAGAGCCAGAGAGGTCGAGTGACTCGGGTATGGGAACTCAGCTAAGTCACCCTTGAAATCTAGAATAGCTGGATTTGTTTTTCGGTCTTTAATTTCTATTTTGTTTTCAGCGTATGGCTTATTTGGTGTTATTTTTCCCACTCCATGGTGTATTCAGAGGTGTCAACCCCACCTGGGAGCTTTGCGGAATAGTTATGTCCTGGATGAACACTTACAACAGACGCGTTAATCACGTCATTTTTGTAGTGTGCGTCCTTCTTTCTCAAAGGAATAAACGTGGTAAATTTTCACCATATCTAAGGGGCACGGTCAGCTATTAATTAGTAATAAATTTCTCAAATGTAGAGAATCTTTCCCTTTCCCACATACAATACTGTTTGTATTTGACAAAGTTTATAGTGATAGAATTTCTAGAGATACCAAGGGAAATAGCATTAAAGTAACACAATAATTGGGAAATTTTTAATGAGTGGAGAGTTTTTGATGCACCTTTATTCATTTAAAACTTTTAATACTGGAAATAAGTACCTTTGTATACCTTAATTTAAAAAATATTGATAGCCATATATTTAGAACTGACAAAAATACCAGTAAATTGCTACTTTTAAAATGGCACAGTACACTGTGACATTGAAATAGTGAAAGCCTTTATTGCAATCACCAAGATTTTTAAACATTTTCACTTCCTCGGAAACCAAAAAACTGTCCAAATCATGTTGGTTTTGGAAATCGTGTCTCTTTGCGATATAAAGAGATATTGGAAACGGCCAGGAGAGACTGAGTTTCATCATTTAATGCACCTTATTTAATGCAAATGTAAAGTTACCTGAAGATTTGTGACTTTTCTCCCCATTATCATGTTTAAACAGAAAAAAAGTTTCACAGGGATCGGCAATCTCTGTGGAAATATTGCAATATTGGACAGTAGATGGCTATGAATGAAATGGGGGAAATCCCCGAATTAGGCTTCCCCAAGCCCCTAGCTTTCATGCCTGTGGGACACAGCAATCCCTCGGTGAATCTCCGTGGCTACTGAGCGGTAAAAACCAAATCAGCCCAGCACTCAGCTTCATCTGCGAAGGGAAACATAACTCTTGTTGAAATGAAAGGAAAATATTTATATGAAGAGAAATTTTCTCCCTTGAAAATTAGAGGGAAAGCAACAGGGACAATCTAAACATGATTAGAAGTGCAACAGATCCATAAACATGAGTTTGAGAACTGAAAATAATCCCTTTAGCTTTCAGGCTTTTGTCCCCGTGTTTTGGTTCATGACTGTCAGAAAACAAAGCGTAGGAAGCTGGACGGTCAGATCATGATTAGAAACGATTCAAAAGGCTTTCGTGGGCATTTGGCTCCTAGCGAGACATCCTTCCTTATGGAGGTCTCGCAGTTTGGTTGATGGTCTGTGTCCAAATAGCACGGATGCTGAGTTTTGATAGAATGACAGACTAAAAGAAGGAACAGAACAGGGTGCAAGTGACAATCTATGCACCTGGAACTAGCAAAGCAAGGTAAGATTTGCCTTATGATTCTCAATTTACACGCTACACATGGAGCTTCCTCTAAAATGAGAAGTCGTGTGTTGATCTGAAAACTCCGGCAGAGCCCGGCTGTAGCTGACTCTAAACTATTGCCAACTCTCAACACCACAGTTCATGGGCAAGTAGTAATAATAGCTTTATGAGTTCAAGGGTAAGGCTCGGAAGGGTGTTTCTTTTTTCTGTTTTTCCAAAAATTTTTTAATGTTTATTGATTTTTGAGAGAGAGAGAGAGACAGAGACAGAACGCGAGTGGGTCAGGGGCAGAGGGAGAGGGAGACACAGAATCGGAAGCAGGCTCCAGGCTCTGAGCCGTCAGCACAGAGCCGGATGCGTGTCCTGAACTCACAGACCACAAGATCATGACCTGAGCTGAGGTCGGACGCTTAACGGACTGAGCCACCTGGCGCCCTGGGGAAGGTTATTTCTTAATTGCTGTTTTAGTGAAACCAAAATTCGAGTTTGAAGTTTATTGAGCAAGTCGACATTAAAAAGTGAATGATGGGAAACCATGAGAGGTAAAGACTGTAAATCGTGCTGAACATTTATGCAGCTGGGAGAGAGAGAGTTCACTGGAAAACAAGTCTAATCCATGTGGTATACACTGAAGCATTTACTGAGAGCACTTACACGACAGGCTGTTCCTAAGAGTTCCTGCAGCCAGTCATGTTCTGACTCTGTGCAAATATGGCTCTCAAAGGAGGCTTATGGAAGTGGGAGCTCATGTTAACATTAGCCTCTGTGCCAGACACACATCAGGACACCTTCCAAAAATCATTTAGCTTGGTTTTTCACAAGAAAGCTGCTCATCACTATCCCTATTTAATAAATGAGGAAATCAAATTCTTGATTTTACTTAAATTGTCCAAGGTCACAAATCTCCCAAATAGTTAAACTAAGATTGAATCCCAATCTCTTAGTACAAAGACCACGTTCTTTGCATTTTGCTGTGAACTGTGCTGTCAGAGACCTGGTTTTCAGCACCTCAGGGAACAACTAATCTCCTCTGATGAAATATCTTCAATCATCTGAAATGTATAGAAAATATAGTTGAAGGTATAAAATGATGAATAAGCTGGTTGTTGGAGCGCTGTAACTGACAGGTGATTAACATAGGCCCTCTCCACCCTCTCAGTGTCTGAAGCTATCAGTAAATAAAGTTTTTAAAGTTCTAGAAACCAAAATATAAGGCATCTGTGTTTTGGGGGGAAACCACTACTAATGCAAGTACGTAGAAGGGGACAGGAACAAAAGAGCAAAGCAACTTCAAATCCACTTTAAACCTTTTACTGAGAACCAGGGAGGGCTTAAGATGCTGACGCCTGGAGGGAAGACAGTCTTCCACAAAGCCTGCTGTCATGGCCCAAACCCCTCAGGTGGGTGCAGGTAACTCCACTGAGCGCAGGTAACGGAAAGAGCAGACTGGTGTTGCACGGATTTTTTCCAGATTTAGTTTTGCAACTTACTAGCTCTGTGGGCTTGGTTAAGTTACTCTGGTTATGCTTTCTTGAGCTTCTGTGTCCTATTAGTTTGGAATAATAAAAGTTCAGAGAGCTTCTGGGTGGCAGTTAAGTGAGAGCATATTTATTACTTTTAAAATTCGAGTTTAGAGCTTTCGGATTAATAAATGTGAACTTCATCCATCCGGCACAAGGTTTCTACAGGTGCCAGGCGTGGTCCATTTTCTTTTCCAAATCTCAAAATATGCACCTTGGTTTAGAATTTGATGTTGCTTTTTTCAAAACACTAAGATGACTGGGTCATGAAATTTTCAGAGAGGGTAGGGTTTTGTTTTTTTTTTTACATTTTTATGAAGGAGAAAAGTACCGAATATGTCTTGACTTTGTCAATATACATTGGTGTCCTGTTACTGAAGTATTCAATCTTCATGCCTACCTTCTTTTTTTTTTTAATTTTTTAAATGTTTATTTTTTTGAGAGAGAGACAGACAGAGTGTGAGCAGAGGAGGAGTAGAGAGAGAGGGAGATGCAGTATCCGAAGCAGGCTCCAGGCCCTGAGCTGTCAGGACAGAGCCTGATGCGGGGCTTGAACTCATGAACTGCGAGATCACGACCTGAGCCGAAGTCAGATGCTCAACCGACTGAGCCACCCAGGGGCCCCCATGCCTACTTTCTTTTAAACAAGTTGAGTAATTGTGTCAAGTTCTTTGACTTGAATATAAAATTCTTTCCAGAAGTCTAACTGGTCCAACCCTGTTTGTGTTTAAGATATTTATCCGGAGAAACAAGAGTTTGCTGGCCTGGAATTTGGTGTCACCAGCTCCAGGACACCTGGTAACGGTTGATCCCGTGTCTCTTGAGTAAGGGGACTAAGTCTTCTCTAAAAATTACTGGCAGCCAAGCTATGAAATGTCACACAGTGGTACCAACAAGGTAAAAGAGCAAGCAAGCAAGCAAACAAGCAAACAAAACCCCCCCAAAAACAAACAAAAATAAAAAACAAAAACAAAAGAAAAACCAGGCAAATGGAAACCAGACCACATATCTTCCAGCCTAATTCAGTGCAATCCATAACATTCCCCACCAGGCCTTTTGGGAGAAATAGATCAGCCACCGCATATCTAGGAATGCGAAGGATCTAGAATAGCCAAGTCGTTTCTGGAAATGAAGAAAAAGCTACAAGACACATACTTCCCAATTTCTAAATGGATTAGGAAGGTGCAGTCGTCCGAACAATGTGGTGCCACTGTAAGAATAAGAAAGTTGATCAATGAAACAGAATCGACAGTTCAGGAAACACAATGTATTACGGCCAATTGATTTTTAGCAAAAGGTGCCGAGACAATTACATGCCGAAAGAATAGTTGTCTTGACAAGTGGTGGTATAATAACTGGGGCGTCTGTATTCACATAGATGAATTTAGACTCGTACCATACACTGTTCACAAAAATTAACTCAAAATGAATCATAAATGTAAATGCAAGGATTAAAACTAAAAGTCTTTGAGAAGAAAACAGAAAAAAAAAACATTTTATAACTTCTGCTAGCCGAAGTATTCTTAACAGTTTAAAAGACACGGTTAAGAAAATGAAAGACAAGCCACACGCTGGGAAAAAGATATTTTCAAATCATATACCCGATAGAAAAGACTTCTATGTAGGATAGAAATAACTCTTACAACTCAACACTAACTAAACAAATAACCATTTTTTTATTTAAAAAAAATTTTTTTTAACGTTTATTCATTTTTGAGATGGAGAGAGACAGAGCATGAACGGGGGAGGGTCAGAGAGAGGGAGACACAGAATCGGAAGCAGGCTCCAGGCTCTGAGCTGTCAGCACAGAGCCCAGCGCGGGGCTCGAGCTCACGGACCGCGAGATCATGACCTGAGCCGAAGTCAGACACTCAACCGACTGAGCCACCCAGGCGCCCCAATAACCATTTTTTTAAATGAGCAGAACATTTGAAAAGATGTTTTACCCAGGAAGGTATGCAAATGGATAATAAAGATATGAAAAGATGGTCATCCTCATTAGTCTTTAGAGGAAAATGCACATTAAAACCACAAGATACCACTTTATACCCACTAGATGGTTATACTCGAAACTACTGGGCACACCTCCATTACTAGGTATCTACTCAAGAGCAATATACACCTGTTTGCGTAAAAACTTTTTAGGGAATTTTCAGAGCAGCGTTATTCATAAATGTCAATAACTAGAAACAATCCAATTTCCAATTTCACTGGTGAACAGATAATCTGCATGTGGTATGTCTATACATTGGAATACATTCATCAGTAAAAAGGGACAAATTCCCGATGCATTCTACAATATGGAGCACCCTTACAACATTGTGCTAAGGCAAAGAAGCCAGATGCAAGCAAACTCTACGTATACTATGATTCTGGACTCTCCAAGAAAGGCAAGTCTCTATAGAGGCAAAAAAATACATCACTGCTGGTCTGGGACTCTGGGCAGGAACAGGGATTCAGTGCCAACAGGCAAAACAGATCTCGTAGGGGCGAAGGAAATGACAAAACTGATTGTACAATCCTGTAAATATAATAACATCATTGAATTTTACATTTTAATTAATAAGTCATATTTCAATAAAGCTATTTTAAAAATTAAGTAAGCCAATTGGAAGTCCTTATTCCTAGAGCAAAAGTGAAGACACACACACACACACACACACACGCACACAACACACACTTCAAATATTATTGGTTGATAATATTTATTGGTTTATTGGTTGATAAACACAAAAGTTTTCCTCAAGACTTTGAGCCGCTATGAACACCTTTAGAATAACTGTATTCTGCCATATGATTAGCTTACTACGTAGATGTTCCAATCAGATATACAATTTGCCTTAATGCATTAAAACACCTGCACCAAAGGAACATTTATCAAATTTTTAAATAAAATTTTCACTATGTATTTCATAATACTAGCTATTGAAAAACACCTATAAGTTACTATTACCAAAATAACTTTAACAAATTCAGCAAGCTAAATTGTGTGAGTTCTGAAGTCCTACTTGGAGAATATTTGAGACATAGAAAAAAAATCCATCAGCCAATGGTCTAAAATGATATAAACATAGAAATATTCCTATGTTTAGGCATATAGGAAAGAGAAAACACTCTTGACAGTTATATCACTCATAATGAATAAAATTTAATACATATTTAGGGATTTTTTGAAAATATCCTGGCGCATGTGCTTTATTTACCTAAATCACTATTATTGCAGCCTCTGAATTAATGCAAATCACAATGGAATTACATTTTAGTAATCTGTGTGTGATATGTGATGTGGAAAGCAAAAAAGTCAGTGATTCTGTAGAGAAAAGGCTAGTGTTAAAATTATAGAAGAAAATTTAAGAGATTTTAAAATATTACTTTTCAGCTAATGTTTATGGTGTAAGATACACAAACACACATATGAAGATATGTGTGAAGATAGAGATCGATCGATCAAAAGGTAGATAGAGAGATAGATAGGTAATGTATATATGAATATACAGACCTATTTATATATAGTGTTTTATTCATTGGATTTCCCATGACTCACTTAGAGGAACTTGCCACAGGACAAAGTCTGGAAACACAACTTCAAGTCCTAAAACAATGCTGGGAGAGCTGGACATACCAACCAGAAGTTTCTGTGCAATGGGAAATCAGCCTCTAAAATATGATATATTGTCTTTAATGTTTTATAAAGTACTAGAGGCATTTTTCTGTAGACAATTGCAAAGATCTGTCTTATGACATTACTTATATTTACTTAATGCTCTATGAATTTCAGATGAATCTGCCCCATAATCACTTCATGCATCCCAATAAAACAGTTGATGTTCCATTTGAATGCTAACATAAGTACTATTTTCAAAACCATTTCACATGCGCTACATAAAAGCTTCAACATGAGTGAGGAAATTTTGTTTCCAGGAACATATGCTTTATTTTTTATCTTCCATTTGTTCAGTGACTGAATAGATGTTACCATCCTAATAATGAAAATATAATGCCCATATCAATTACATGGGAAGGGAATTCACTTCACTTCCTTCCTAGTTGTGCTATTATTTTCTGCAACAGAGGAAGAGTGAAACAAAATTTCTATATATAATTTATGGAGGGCATCAGAGTTTGATTAGCTGCAAACAAGCACTCTTTAAAGCTATAAACACAATTTGTGTATCTGCAACTTCTTTGCTGCAAATGTGACGTTTTCTAAACTATGGAATTATTTTAACCTGTTGGTTATGTTGAAATTAATGTAAATGTAAACTTTGTGCACTTAAAATACAGGGTATTCATATCTAATGTACCTGAAAGTTTCTTTGAACCATTACTGTCCAATTGAACTTTCTACCAATGGAAAGATTATAAAATTTGTATTGTCTGGTATGGAAACCATTAGGCATACATTGCCACTGAGCGTTGAAATGTGGCTAATGTCATTTAGAAACTAAATTTTTCATTTTACTTAGTTTTCCCTAACAATATTTAAATTTAGACCTAAAGTGAGGTCATTTACTATATTTGGGGAAAAAATGATTCGAAAGTCAATATTTCCACGGAAAACTTTTTTACATGTTCATTTATTTATTTTGAGAGAGAGGGAGAGAACGATTTGGGGAAGGGGAAGAGGGAGGTGGAGAGAAAGAATCCCAAGCAGGCTCTGTGCTCATTGCTTAGCACAGAGCCTGATGCGGGGCTCGATCTCACGACTGTGAGATCATGACCTGAGCCAAAATTAAGAGTCGGATTTTCAACCGACTGAGCCACCAGGCCCCCCAGGAAGATTCCTTACTGCTAGCACAGGGAAAGCATTTCTCATTAGACTAGAAGTATGTACAAAACACAAATCACAGGGGAGCTTTATTAAAACCTCAGTGCAAAACTACTGATTTGAGAGTTGGCACGAATGCATCCCAATGCATTCTGCCAAAATTTTTCTGAGAACTTTCCATAGTACATACCTCCATTTCTTTGCTTTAATGCTTCTATATAATCTGCTCTGTATTCACTCTATATAATCTGGCTTCTAGGTTCTTACCGCTTTATCAAACATTTCTCTCAATAAATACTAACAATCACCCTGCTGTTAAATCCAGCTGGTAACTTCCACCCCATCTTACTCGACCTCTCAGTATTTCTCTTTTTTGGAAACCATCTTTTCCCTTGACTAACAGCACACCACACTTGATTGCATTTTCTTTTACCACTCTAGACTTTTCCCTTTCATTAAAAACCATCTTTTCTCCATAAATCCATAAGCTACCAGGGTTGCTCAACTATACTGGTTCCAGCCATCTGTTCCTTTTCACTATGTATTGTCAACCTAGAGAATGGCATCCATTTCCATGGTTTCGAGTTCCTGTATATTTACAACTATGAAACATATATTTCCTGTTCTGACCTTCTTCCACATCCTAAGCTTACTTGTCCATGTGCCTTAAAAATACCTATTTGGTTAGCCAAAATTCCTAGAAGGTCAACAGGAACAAGTCAAGGATCTTTCCCTGTCATTCCCCACACAGGACTCTCTTCTTGTTAGAACCATTATCTAAGAAATTATAACATAATTCATCCTGTCGCAGAGTCAGAAATCTCAGCTCATACTTGATACACAGTTTAGCAATTTCAGTGTATCCAGATCCACTCAATCATAACATGTATGGATTAGTCCACTTGAACACATCAAGTTATTCCCACCTCCACTGCCCCTGCACCAGACAGAGTCATCCTCCACAAATGTTCTCATCTTTTCTAAAACTAATGGAATGGTATCATCTCCCAGTCTTTTCTTACTTTCTTTCTTTCTTTCTTTCTTTCTTTCTTTCTTTCTTTCTTTTCTTTTTTTTTTTTTTTTACGCAGAATTCAGGTTTAAATTTACTATACTGAAATCTGACTTGCCATCTAATAACCAAGAAACCTTCAATAGCTTTTAATTCCTCCTATGATAAAACCAGCATCCTTAAAACAGCCTACTAAGACCTGGCATAAACTACCTCTCTTATAACGTGCATGTAACAAATTATTGTTAATTGCTTACCATTGGTTATGAGCAAACATATATCCATCTCACACCCTCAGTGAGCTTGCTGATTAGGAAAGGAGAAAGATATCAATCAAATAATTCTATAATTCAGGGTGCCTTGTTGGCTCAGTGGGTTAAGCATCCAACTTCGGCTCAGGTCATGATCTCGCAGTTGGTGCGTTTGAGCCCCACGATGGGCTCTGTGCTGACAGCTCAGAGCTAGGAGCCTGCTTCAGATTCTGTCTCCCTCTCTCTCTGCCCCTCCCCCGCTCAAGCTCTGTCTCTCTCTCTGTCAAAAATGAATAAATGTTAAAAAAAAATTTCAAATAATTCTGTAATGAAATGTAACAATTAACTGTAGTCAGTATTAAAAAGTCCACAGAGTTTTGTGAACCTATGATAAAGAGGCTTCATCTAGGCTCATAGGTAAAGGATTTTGAGCAGAAATCTAAAGAAAGAGTAAGAGTTAACTTTAATTAAAAAAAAATTAAAAACAGTTGCTCTTTAGAGTACATCATCATTTTTAAAACATAGAGGAAATTATTTAGATCCTTTACAGAAATAAAACACACTTTGCATGGTTCTACTCATTTATAAGATGCATTTTATGACCAATAGTATGTATGGACTTGTTTGACCATGTGATGTGCACTGGGGAAGAATGGATAGTCTCCTGTTAGGGGTAGTATTCTATCAAATATTGTAAATGGCTTACTGAAATTCTAACTGTGACTATAGATGTATTAAACCTCAGTCATTTCTCCTTGCAAATCAGCTAGGTTTGATTCATATGTTTTGACGGTTTCTTATTAGGTGTGCATAAACTTTTATGATTATTAAATTCAAGTGATGAGCTGACCACTTTATCACTATGAAATTACCTTTTTTATTTCTGGTAGTATGTTTTGTTTTGAGTATATGTATATATACTAAAATAACCACCCTAACATTCTTTTAATTAGCATTAGCACGATAAAGTGTTCCCACCCTTTTACTTGTATCTATTTGTCTTTATATTTAGTGCATTTCTTAATGTAATTGTTTTGTTTTTGGATCCAATCTGATCATCTCTGCCTTTTGTGTATTTAAGGCACTTACAATTAATGTAACTATTCATACAATTAGCCTTAAAGTCTATCGTTTTGCTATTTGTTTTCTGTTTCCCTCATCTTTTCCTCCTTTCCTTTTTCTGCCTTCTTTCAAATGTGGTATTATTCAGATTCAAATTTATCTTTTTTGGGGGGTTATTAGCTGTGACTCTTTACTTTCATATTTTAGGAGTTGCTTATATTAGTTTTCTATTGCTGTACAACAAATCACCACAATTTAGCATCTTGAAACAACACTCACATGTCATGTCTCAGTTTCTGTAGGTCAGGATCTCAGGCAGTTTCTCTGGGACAGGATTTTTACATTCTTCTCGGGGGACTCTAAGGTTGCAATCAAGATGTTAACCCAGCAGCGTTCTTCTCGGGAGGCTCAATTAGGGAAGAATCGGCTTCCAAGCTTATCTAGACTGTTGGCAGAGTTCAGCCTCTCGTGGTTGTGTGACGGAGGGCCAAGCTATCTGCTAGGATCTCTTCTCCAGCCCTGGATCCCACGTGATCCTCGCCGCTGGCCTTTGCAACACGCCTGTTTGCTTCTCCGAGGCCGGCAGGAGAGCTCTCTCCTTTGGTTTGCTGGGGAACATTATATAACGAAAGGGCATCATACGAGTGTGTGATTTGCTTCATGCAGCCTAATCAACAGATTGATACCCCATCACCAGTACTATATTCTGTTGTTTAGAAACAAGTCACAAGTTTCACCTTCACTCAAACAGATTATACTAGGGAGTGACTCACTAGTGGCCTCCCTGGGGCGGGTCACACCGCTTCTTAAAGAGATCACAGTCCACAGCTTTATCTTTAGGCCAGTCTACTTTCACCTCACACACAACTTTAAATAAACAACAAAGATGTGTAGTTTACTTGTGTTTCTTTTCTCCCCACACTTTTTTTTGGGCTACATTTTACTTGCGCATATAATTCCCCCGATTGCTATTTTTATTAATATAGTTTATTAACTTTTAAAAAAAAGATTTAGTGGTAAAAAAAAGACATTTTTATTCATGTAGTTGCCATTTCTGGCACTGTCCGTTTCTTTGTATACATTCAGATTTCAATCTAATGTTTCCTTCTAAGTTAAAAGATGCCTCGCCCATTTCTTGTAGCATGGATCTGCTAATGACAAATTCCTTCAGCTTTTGTATGTCTGAAGTGTCTTTACTTAACCTTTGTTTTTGGAAGGTATGTTTCCCGTAACTTTCTAGCAGTGCTTTGAAGATGCTGCTCTAGTGTCATGTTTTTTCCATGGTTGCAATAAGAAAGTTACTGCAATCCTTATTGTTGTTCCTTTGTATATAACATATCCTCCCACACAAAGCTGCTTTCAAGGTTTTCTCCTATGGATGATTTCAAGCTGTGCAATCATGGTACGTCTTGGGATAGTTTTTTAATGTTTTAATGTTTATTTGTTTAGAGAGAGAGAAAGTACGGGGGGGGGGTGTTAAGCACAGTGCGCAGCTCCAACCCAAGACCCCTGAGGTCGCGACCCTAGCAGAAATTATAGGTCTGATACTTAACAGATGGAGCCACCCAGGCACCCCTTGAATAGCTTTTATATACAATTATGTAACCTTCTCCACATTTACCTCCTAAAAGAAACCCCATGTCCTCCTACAGTTGCTCTCAGCAGGCGACCAATGCCCATCTCCCCACCCTCCTGCTCCCCTGCCCCCACCCCAACCCTGGATGACCACTAGTCGGCTTTCTGATTCTCTACAAGTGCCTAATCTGGGTATTTCATGTAGATGGAATCATACAACATGTACTCTTTTGTGACTGGTTTCTGCCGCTTACCACAATGTTTTCGACGTTCATCCATGCTTCAGTAAGTATATCTCATTCTTTTATTTCTGAAAATACCCCATTGAGTGGATGCAGATGTTTTCCGGTTCACCAGCTGATGGACATTTGGATTGTTTCTACTGTTTGACTTTTGTAAATCATGCTGCTGTGGGCACACGTGTGTAAGTTTTTGTGAACACAGTTTCATTCCTCTCAGATCTATCCCTACATGAAGAACTGTGGTCCATATGGTCACTCATGTTTAACATTTTGAGGAACAACTATACTGTTTCCCCAGGCAGATGAATCATTTAAAAAAAAACTTTTTTTAAACGTTTTACTTTTCAGAGACAGAGAGAGACAGAGTGCAAGCAGGGGAGGAGCAGAGACAGAGGGAGACACAGAATCCAAAACAGGCTCCTGGCTCCGAATTGTCAGCACACAACCCCACGGGGGCTTAAACCCAGAAACCATGAGATCATGACCTGATCCGAAGTCCTACCCTTAACCGACTGAGCCCCCCAGGTGCCCCCTAGGTGATCATTGTAAGTTTTTCTTTAATGGTTTTTTTTTTTTTTTTTTTTTGAGAGTGAGTGGGGGAGGGGCAGGGAGAGAGGGAGACAGAATTCAAAGCAGAGTGGGGGAGGGGGGACCCAAACACACCAACTGTGAGATCATGACCTGACCTGAAATCAAGAGTGGGACACAGGCACCTGAGCCACCCAGGCGCCCCCAGATGCATCATTTCATATTCCCACCAGCAACGTGAACATTCCGCTTTCCGCACGTCCTCAACTTTTATCATCTTTTTCATTATCTCTTCTTATTTTTTGAACATAACTGTTTTTAATATCCTTGCCTGTTTGATTCTATTTGCTCTGATCAGTGATTTTTTTTTTTTTTTTTTTTTTACTTCTCACTATGGATTTTCTTTACCTCGTTTTTTGCAAACTTGGTAGTTTTTATTTGGCTGCTGGACACTGTAAATTGTGTGACGCTGGCAGCTGGACATTTTTGTTTCTATAAATATTACTTTGCTCTGGCCTGCCACTTACTCGGTGATGTGCTCGCAGTCCAGCGCTACCTGCTCCCTGCCGCGAAGGCACACGGGTCTGAGCTCTCAGCGCAGGGCCCGCGGCCGCTGAGGCTCCCATCCCGATGGGAGGAAACTGCCCTGGCTGTTTATTCCACGTTCCCGGCCAGTTCCGGGAGGGCCCGGGGGGGCGGACCCCGGCCGACTGGTGGGCGGACCCCCACCTCCTGGGCGGCCCCCGGCCCCCGCCCGAAGACCGCTGCGCTTCCGGGATACGTGTTCTTCCCGACTAAGGCAAGCATCTGGGGAGGTAGACCCAGTGCTTTCCTTCACCCCAACATAGTTTAAGCCAACTGGATGCCGAGTGTCTCCCCAGAGCCCAAACTCAAGCTTGGCCCTCGGTTTCCCGCTGGACGAAAACCAGGTCAACTGCGCTGCCCGGCCCACGCCACGCCCCCAGGCTCCAGCACCGCCTACGGGCAGGGCGCGCAGGCGCAGAGCGCCGGCGCGCCGGCCACGCCCAGCCAAGACCGCGCCGGCGCCAAACAGCCATCACTCCAACGGCTCGGCGGCACCTGCCAATCAGAGTTCACGCTGACCCTCGCTTCCCGCCCACTGGCCCGGTAGCCAATCGCCTGCCCCGGTGCTCACAGCGGCGAATTCAAAGCTCATTGAGGGCTGGACGCGGAAGAGCGGGAGCGCGCTGTCGGCGGGATGGAGGTGGCGGAAGACGGGGTGCGGGGCCCCGCGCTAGAGTGAGTGTGTGCTGCCGGGTGGCCGCCGGGGGCGGGCTGGGAGGACCTTGCGGGACCCCGAGTACTCCCGGGGTCCCTGGACCTCGCCGCGGGACGTGTAGGCAGGCACCCCCCTCTCCCTGCACGCACCCCGGCTGGGTCCAGGGGGCTCTCCATCCCTGCGGACCCCGAGTCCCTGGACTTCGCCGCGGGGCGTGCAGGCAGGCATCTCCCCCCTCCCTGCACGCCACCCAGCTGGGTCCTGGAGGCCTCTCCATCCCTGAGGACCCCGCGTCCCCTAGCGGGTAACACCGTCCAGGCATCAGATGTCTGGGAGGGTCACTTAATTTTGGTCTGGCCTGCGTCAGCGCGCACTCTCCGGGGGACTGTTCTACCCGCATCCCTGCCTGCTGGTGAGGCGGCTCGCAGAGCCTAGAGCAGGCACCCAGCTCTCTGTCCGATCCCCGCCCCCAAGTGTCCCCTGCCCGCGACCCCCGGCTGCCCATCGGAGCGCTGCCCCTTTCCTTCCCTGTCCCGTATTCCCTGATGGCCTTCAGACCTTCCACCCAGTGGTTCCTCTTCCGTGAGACCTTTTCTGCCTGAGATCCTAGCCCCTTATCCTGACTCCCCCTGCTCTGCTTGTTTTTACTATCCCTTCCATCCCCAGACAGCACTGCAGACCTTCCTGTAGATTCTGGTTAGGGCAAGACCCAGCGTTGTTGCGCACCTGCGAATGCTTCTGTGTGCACAGGTCCGCCAGGACTAGCGCCCCAGGAGTGTCCAATTTTCCCCTTTTTCTTGCTCCGGCAGGGCCCTGGGCAAGCTGGCACACGTCCTGGAGCCTACAGGCCTGCAAGAGGAGGCGGAGCTGCCGGCCCAGCTCCTGGCGGAGTTTGTGATGGTATGGGCAAGCCTGGGAGCTAGGGAAGCTCCGGGGTCCCCTCGTGGGGGTACTCGGCAGATGTCCCTCTTCTGCCCTCTCTCTGAACAGGACTCCCGGAAGAAAGACAAGCTGCTGTGCAGCCAGCTGCAGGTGGTAGACTTCCTGCAGAACTTCCTGGCTCGGGAGGACACTGCCCAGGGACCAGAGCCCTTGGCTTCTGAAGACGCCAGCCGTGAGCAGGAAGGGGGTTGGGGTGGAGGTGTGTCAGGTCAGCAATTTGGCTGATGGGAGGACAGAGGCCCCAGTGTGGCAGGCAGACAGGCAGGCCAGTCTCATCTTTGTTCTTGTCTTCGGTGGCTCCTTTCAGGGCAGAAGGCAATTGCTGCCAAGGAGCAGTGGAAAGAGCTGAAGGCCACCTACCAAGAGCATGTGGAGGCCATCACCAGGGCCCTGAGCCTGGCCTTGCCCAGGATGGAGGAGGCCCAGAGGAAGCGGGCGCAGCTCCAGGAAGCCCTTGAACAGCTCCAGGCCAAGGTGGGGCCAGGAGGAGGGAGAGGAGGGCAGGCAGGCATGTTGGGGTGGACCCCTGGCCACCTCCCAAATCCAACCAGAGAAACACTCTTCCTTCTTTGTTCCCCTTCATTGCAGAAGCAAGTGGCCATGGAGAAGCTGAGAACAGCCCAGGAGCAGTGGCGGCTGCACCAGGTGGGTCCAGGCCCCTGGGGGAGTGTCCCTTCTGCACCCCTGCGCGGCACTGGCCACGTCCTCTGCCCTGGAAACCTCCATTCCCTTCTCCTCTGTGAGGCCTCCCCCCACGGGCCAGGTCCTCTTCCTACGTCCTCTGCCCGGAAAACCTTCACCCCCTTCTCTGTGAGGCCTCGCTGCTCGGGCACCAGCAGGGAGTTAAATCGCAGCCTCGCCACTGACAGTGTTAGGACCTTGGGTGTCCCCTGACTTCCTGTGCTGTTTCTTTGTCTACTCCATAAGCCAGGTGGATGACGTCATCAGTATAGCAAGTGCTTAAAACAGTACTTGGCACATCACAGACTAACGTTCGTTTGTGTGCCCCTTTCCTCCGAACACTTTGCACTAGAAGAGCTCGTTCTGACCCCTAGTCCTCTCTAGGCCCCCGTTTCCCCTAAAGTGAGTAGAGTTCCTCTTTCCCTCTGTGGATCTGCAGCCCAAGTCGTGCCTAGGCTGGGGATTAAGAGTGTGGCTGAAGGACCTCCACACCTGCTGAGGCGTTTTGCCCTCACTCCGGTAGGAGAAGCGTCTGCAGCAGCTGGCGGAAGCTTCTGCGGAGGTGAGGCTGCGGCAGACGGGGGCCCGGCAGGAGCTCCGGCGTCTGCATCAGGAGCTTGGAGCCCTACGGCAGCAGGCGGGGCAGGAACGGCACAGGCTACAGAGGTGAGGCTGGGAGAGTGGGCTGCACACCCCCGTGTGGCCCAGTTTTCCTCCCTCACCTGCCACCTCTTCTCTGCAGGCACCAGACCTTCCTCCAGCTGCTGCACACCCTGCAGGGTCAGCTGCCGTTTCCCGAGGCAGAGACGGAGCCCCCACGGAAGCTGGACCCTGCCGAGGATGAGCCCCAGCAGCGGAACACCGGGGATGCCGTCGGGAGAGACGGGGCTGGGCCATCCGAGGTGAGTGACAGGTGGGCCGGGGGCAGGGCGGTGGACAGAGGAGCTGGGAGCCAGGCCTGACCCATCACCCGCACCGTGTGTCCCCAAGGCTGACGGCCCACCGCCTGCTGTGGACGTAGGCTCGCCGTGGCTCCCTGAGGGGCAGCGCCACGGGAAAGGAAGCTAGAGCTGCACGGCGTCCCCGGACTGCAGGTATGGAGGGAGGGGCGGCCTCAGTCCACCTCCTCTCTGTGTCTGAGCTGTTGTCCCTCGGGGGCTGGAAGTGGGAAGGAGCAAGGATTCATCTTGTGGCTGAGGCCTAGCACCTCGCTCTGTGCCCAGCCTGCCCTGGGCGAACGCTGTCTGTCTGCTCACCGTCCCCCGCCCCCATCCTTGTTGCGGGATGCTCGGGGCTCTGGAGTGCAGCCTGGTTTCTGACCGGGACCTGGGTGGGGTGGGCTCCCGAGCCTGGAGCTCTGTCTGTTCCCCCTTTTGTGTCCATGGTCACATGTCGGTCGGTGGGCAGAGCCACACGTGGAGCTAGCGGTACAGCAGGTGCCGGGACCAGTGTGGACAGAGAGCGAGTGGGTGGGGAGGGGCCTGGCTGGCAGCCCTGACGCCGCTTGTCCAAACCCACGGGAATCCAGCTCGCCGAGCGTATTCACTGGAGGAGGAGGATGCTTCGTGCAAGGCGGTTGGACGTGGCGCAGTGACGGAAGTGGTGATGGCGTCCCTGCCTCAGGCTGGCCCCTTGCTGCGAGCCGGGGGCCGGCAGCCGCGGGTCTGGCTCGGCCGCGCACACCTGCCCGCAGAGTGTGGTCCGCACAGACCAACCGGGATGAAGAGCAGCCCTGAGAGCAGAGAGAAGCCCTGTGTCTGCCTGAGCTCCTACTTCTGTCCGTATTTGGGTGTGTGTTTCCGTGTTCACTGTCTCCGTTGCTCTTGAGTGTGTGGCTGGTGTGGGCACACGGGGGGCACTGCTCTCTGGGGGACAGCGCGTCCCTGTGGGGAGTGTGAGGACTGCCGTGTGAGAGACACCAGCGACCACCCCAGCGGAAGACCCGTCGTCCATATGAGGAGGGGACCTTCCTGCGTGAGCGGGACCCCAGCGGCTCTGGGAAGAGCCTCGGGGGCCGTGTTTTCAGACGCCTTCCGGCAGGTGGAGACGGAGGCAGGTCTTTGAGTCCTGCTCTGGGCTCTGCTTCTCTGAGGGCCCGAGTTCCCTAGTGTTCTTTCAGATGTGTTGGCCCCGTTGTTTAGGTGTGAGATAGGTCTGATCTCAGAGGTGTTTGAAGACCCCTCAGGGCTGAGTGAGGGGTCAGGATTGAGGACGCTTCTCCGTCTACCATGTGTGAGGGAGCAGGCTTCTAGCTCCCAGGTGCCCAGTCCCACTCACCCCTCTTCTTGCTGGGGGGCTCCCTCCCCGACCTTCTGCCTTATCTCTGTGGCCTTGTGGGCCCTGGGATTTCTACACGGGAGAGCAGGCACATCGGCCCTGGGGAGGAGAGCTGCTGAGGGGCGCTGGGGTGCGGTTGGGATGCTGTGGGGTTGCCCGGTGCCTCGCGCTGGTGGCTGGTGGAGCCCGCAGGGACAGGAAGACACAGTCCCCGGAGCCCCCCAGGCCGCTCCCAGTCCAGTCAGCGAAGAGCTGGGTGGACGAGCAGTGATCACACGAGCACACCCGAACTTCTGGCAAGCAGGCTTCCCTCCCCGAGTGGGGGCGGGGCCAGTGCGCCCGTGAGGCGTAGGGGAGGGCGGGCTGGTGTTGCACCGGCCAGTGTGGCTGCAAGACTGACCGACCAGCTAGGGGACCGGGCCTTATTCGCCGAGAGGAGCAGGGTCTGGCTGTAGCGGTGCCCTGTGCTCCCGGTCCCCTAGGGACCATCCTGGGACCCTGGTCTCATACACGCACTTGGGCCTGTGGGCCTGTGGGCCTGCTGCCTGCCGGGGACTTGCTCTCTTTTCCACCTGCTGGAGGGACGGAGGCCAGTCCCTGAACCGCTGGTCTGGACGCCATTGCGCTGTCCTAACCGAAGTCTCCATGGTAACTAACACGGACCATCGGCTCAGTCCAGCACCAGAGAAACTCTTCTGGTTAAGAATAGTGTTTTCCTTTTAAACATGATATTCTTCTGTGGCGAAACACTGCTTTGCTTTTTCTTTGCTAGCTTTAATTTCCCGCTTCCCAGCTACTGTTACGTGTTTCTAGGAATTTCTCATTTCTCAAGCATATTGGTGTACCGTCATAGTATATTTTTTATTCTTTTAACGTGTGCACACTGTTGCAGGGTGGCCTAATGTGTATTCCTGATATTTTTGTGCCGTATCTGATGTTCCCTTTGATCTGTCTTCAGCTGTGCATTCATTTTCACGTATTTAAAGATTCAGAATTGCCTTTTGTGACCTGCTCTTGTTTGTGTCTGCTCTGGTTCATTGGCCCGTAGGCCTGGCTTGGCCATTTCCTACCTTCTGTTTCTAGGTGGAGAAGATGTACTTGTTTTGTGAACTTTTAATTTTTATCAGGTAATACACTTGTGTATCTGGTTCTTTGTTTTCTCAAATAAAATGTAAGGCTACACATTTCTTGTGGCTTTCTCTAAATATGTTCACATTCAGTTCATAGAATTTTCTATTTCCCATTGTTTGATTTGTGAGTTTCTTAGAAAAGTACTTTTGCAGTTTTCTCTGCATGGGAGGATAATCTTTCTAAGTCTACTCTAATTTGGTCAGAGAATGTCATCTGTATAAGAAATCTTTGGAAGGTGGCGAGGGATGCAGGTAGAACCAGGAATGTGGTCTCTTGTCTTTTCTTTTTTTGTGCTTCACAGGGGTTTGAAAGGACGTCTGTTTTGGAATTGTCCCTTGTGGTGGTTTCTATGTGTCTGTCACATTTTGCTTGTTATTTTTTCAGTTTTTGTCTCCCGGATACCAAATTTTTTGTTTTCTGAATGTCATCTCCTGAGAGGTGTGTTCAGGTCTCCGAGTATGATCTCCTTATGATTCTGGTAGATTCTGCTTCCCCTGCCCTGTGCCTACTGTGTTAGGGCACAAGTTTACACGTGGGTCTATCTCTGAGCCGGGCTGTACCACTGTTGACGGGTGAGTGTCTCTTAGCCTTGCGATCTGCCTGCGTCGGTACCAAGGAAACTGCAGCTCCCTGTGTACCTTTGCCTCGTCCGCCTCTCTGACAGCCTTGTGAGTTTCAACTTCTCTTCGTCCTTGTGTCGTGCTGTGTTTTTAGAGAGCGAGCGAACGAGAGCAGGGGAGAGGCAGAAAGAGAGAATCCGAAGCAGTCTCCGAGCTATGAGCACAGAGCCTGATTTGGGCTCGATCCCATGAACTAGCAGATCATGATCTGAGGCCGAAATCAGGAGTCAGACGCTCAAACATCTGAGCCATCCGGGTGCCCCCACTTTTTATTTTTATTGCTTTTATACCACATTAAGGAATGATTTTTTAAAAGCCAGTTTCATAATTTTTCTATCTTTGGTTTTGTTTATTTTTTTATCATTTTGTTTTCATTCCTTTTATCTTTTTTCTTCTGAAGGTTGTCACTGGTTGCTACCCCAGTTTAGCTTTTGAGTAAATAACGTCTAAAGTTAAGTGTAAGAGTCTCGATCTTGAACAAGAAAGGAAGCTTGGCACCACTGATGGGTCAGCACACTCTTGACTAGTAAGATGTTTCCGTTCGGTTCATTACTTCCAGCCTGTTCTCTCCTCACAAAGCGGACTGACTCTTCCCTACATTTTCTGGTCATGTTTACTCATTCACTTTGGTTTTCTGCCTGCCTGATTTTATATGTCAGAGCTTTCACATGGGGTGATTTCCCATCTGAAATACATGTGTCGGACTTTCTTTTAGTTATAGGGTCGGTAGGCTGTGCAACACTTCACTGTTTCTTACTGTGAAATGCTTTTATTCTGTTCTCATTCTGGAAAGAGGTTTTCATTGCGTAGAGAATGCTTAGGGCACAGGGGCTTTTGTTTAGAACATGACTCTAGCTTTCACTGTTGCTGATGGGAAGTCAGCTGGCCGCTTAAAGTTCTTCCTGTACATCTGGTTCGTTCATTCGTTCGTTCATTCGTTCATTCACAATGCTTGTGGTTTGTTGGGCTTTCTAAATCTGAAATCGCCAGTCTTTTCAACAGTTTAGGAGTATTTTCAGTATCTTCTGTATAAGCTTCTTCCACACGAGTTAGACATCAATTAGATTTTCTAACTTTGTTCTTCATGTTATATAAACGTTCTTCCATATTTATAGTTACTTTTTTCTCTCTAGGATGCATTTTCTTTGTTTAAATCTCTTTTGTTAACTATGTTACTAACCTATTGGATAATCGTTAATTTCATTTTTTGTCATTAATTTTTAAGCAGCTCTGTTAGACCCCAGTCTACGTTATTTGGAGTTGTTGTGTTATTCGGGCCTACAGTTCGAGCTGATCCTTTCTGACCCTCATCCAACATGTTCCGGTCTTTCCCCGGCGTTGGAAGGGTGCGTAGTTTCCATCTTTGTGGGCCTGCCTAGGTCCTCACCTTCCTCATGTGCTCCTTGTTTCTTCGTGTGGTTTATGTAGTTTTACTACCAAGTGTCCATTTTTATTGAACTTCGCTGTTGTGAATACTTGGTGGCTGGTCACAGGGGGAGAGGGTGGGTGTGTTTTCGTTTAGTAGCTCGTGGACGCACTAATGTTCCTTGTGTCTCTCCTACTTCTCATTCTTGCTGGTTGAAGACTCTTTTTCATTCATATTTCTCAAAGACTTTTTTCTATTTTCTCTTTCAAAAGCACAAGCTTTTGGCTGTATTTTAATACTGCTTTAATGTTCTTTCATTATCCTCCTTTCCAAGGTGCCACCCTACAATTCTTTATTGAATTCTATTTTTATGTGACTGTTTCCACCAGGAAGATAATTCTTGTCAACACTTGGATGGTTTCAGCAAAGTTAATCCTTTGCATTCTATCTTTACAATTTTAAAATTTGTAAAGCCGAGATTTCACTTTGGATATTCTACCCTACTGTGAAAAGAAAGCTATTCTAAAATAGAATAATATAAAATATGATATGTGTTAAATAATAACAAATTACATAATAATTAAAGAAAGCTATTCTGGCCATTCTGGTTAATACACGCCATTCCTATCTTACAGAATTTATGCAACTTTTTGTATTGTAATTTTTATGGGTCTTCTTTGAGGCGATTATGCGTAAGTTTTAAAATACAGAGGATGAGGGGGCGCCTGGGTGGCTCAGTTAAGCATGCGACTTCTGCCCAGGTCATGATCTTGTGGTCCGAGCCCCATGCCGGGCTCTGTGCTGATGGCTTGGAGCCTGGAGCCTGGAGCCTGCTTTGGATTCTGTGTCCTCACCTATCTGTACCCCTCCCCCACTCGTGCTCTGTCTTCCTCTGTCTCTCAAAAAAATAAATGTTAAAAGAAATAAATACAGAGGGTGAGGGGCCACTGGGTGGCTCAGTCAGTTAAGCATCCGACTTCAGGTTATTGTCTCGCGGTTTGTGAGATCGAGCCCCTTATGGGGCTCTGTGCTGACAGCTTAGAGCCTGGAGCCTACTTCAAGTTCTGTGTCTCTCCCTCTCACTCTGCCCTTCCCCTGCTCACACTCTGTCTCTGTCTTTCTCTCAAATAAACATTAAAAAATTTTTTTTTAAATACACAGGATGAAATAGATTAATTTCATTATTATTCCTAACCCAGTCTTTAAATGCCCCTTTTGCTAGTTTGAGCACTGGGCTCTGAGGAATTTAGTGTTGGGGTCTTGATAAACTTTGCTTTTGAAATTTGGGATAACCTAGGCATTAGATCTCAGTCTCAGGAATCAATATCTTTTAGTTTGTTTTCAGGACTTATTAAGCAGTTTTTTGAGGGCATGTACATTCTTTTATTTATGTTGTTAAATTGAATTTATATAACTGTTGACGTAGTTAGGAAAATCTTCACAGGGCTCTCAGTATACCAGATTAGGTGTCGGATGCCTGTTCCCATGTGCCTATAACTTCTAAACTGTCAGATGGACTCCAGCAGACACACCTATGTGGACACGCGTGATTTAGTTCATCGTGCATTTCTTCTTTGTCACGCCCTAGTGAGGAGTTGATAATTACTTAAATGGATTGATTACTATATACCTAAAATTGCATTTTGAAATAGGAAAGAGAAGGAGTAAATCCAGAACTATAGGAGATTGTCGCGTATAAACATTATAAAAGAACTAAACCATAAAAAATCTGTATGTGTATACGCAATCTGGTACGGAAGTGTTCTATTTACACATACTATAAAAAATCACAGGAGAAGCTAATGTGAGTTGGAGTAATCAAAGTGAGGTTTGTCTTAGGAAAGAATGGGTTTAAAATATCCTCATGATTCTCAGTGTTATGAAATTACATTGCAAAAACTTCAGGTCTGATCTTACAAACCAATCATAAACAGTGAGCATGTTTCATTAATTAAAATACTAGCTTAAAAAGGAGGTATATTAAATTCCCAAGTTTTTCATATAACTTAGCAGTGGACAAGAAGTCATGTTTTGCATGTCTTTGAGGGAAAACACTCCGGGCACAGAGGCCAGTCGTCCACCATCTCCATGTTTGTAAAGTCTGGATTACCTGGGCCAGATGTTCTAGAGTTAAAAGAGGGATTAAAGTAATCCATTTAGTGAAGTTTAGCGTTACCTCTGGTTGTTTTGCTTGGTCACCATGAAGTCAGGACTGTGTGGGAAAGACACGCAGATTTCGTGTTTAGATTCTGCTCTTGATGGCGACCGAGATGCTCATCCTTGTTCCGGTGTGCCTTTTTCAACACGCGAAGGAGGGGTGTGTTCAGAGTACGTCATACTTGTCACATAAACACGTGGACACGTACACATCCACACCTAAAACAGGTGGAGAACTCGCGGATCAGATGGGGGAAGTGGTTTCAGGCTCCTTTTCTCGGACACAGGTCCTGTCATTCACACTGGCTCTGATTCCTCTGTTCAGGAATATGCGTAACTTTCATCCACAAATGAACTCACACCAGTGCCCTCGTAATTTAAAAGGACTTAGGAGGGGCGCCTGGGTGGCTCAGTCGGTTAAGCGTCCGACTTCAGCCAGGTCACGATCTCGCGGTCCGTGAGTTCGAGCCCCACGTCAGGCTCTGGGCTGATGGCTCGGAGCCTGGAGCCGGTTTCCGATTCTGTGTCTCCCTCTCTCTCTGCCCCTCCCCCGTTCATGCTCTGTCTCTCTCTGTCCCAAAAATAAATTAAAAAAAAAAAAAAAAAAGGACTTAGGAAATGCTCATTGCATTATATTCAGGGAAGATTTCTCAAAGAGCTGCCTGTTGAACTCAATTTCAAACAAATGCAATTATCCAGAGGCAGATTTCATCATTTATTGAATGTCAGCTGTGTGCTCAACATAAGTTTTGAGAATTAAAAGAAAAAAAAGGAAGATGATAAAGACAATCTGAGTTTACATTCAGAGACAGGAAGGAAAAACTAACTCTAACAAGCAGTACTGACTGTTCTCATGGAGTGAGGGCTGGCATGTTCAGCAGCACCGGGATGGCCACGTCCTCAGTAAAGCACAGAAAGTGACCCCAGTGACCTCAGGAGCACAAGAGGCCGGGCAGAGCCTGGATCACACTGTCAGGGAGGCCTTTACCTTGATGGCTGGGGGAGGCCAAGCCTTTACCCAGGAGCCAAGGAAACCTGCTGAACAAGGTTTTTTCCTCCTTTGGCAAAAAATCTCCAAGCCCCTTTTAACCCATTGAAATAGAAACTCTCAGGGAAGACCCGCCCCCGGGGAGGGCTTTGTGAATCCTGGCACATGCCCTTGTAGCAAGCGGTACCGCTGCCTTCACTGTGTGGAGGTGAACAGTCTCCCTGAGCATCCACTGCCTGCTCCTGCACGTGCCACAGTGGCAGCAAGCAGAGGGCTGAAATCCATTCAGGCTCCAGAATGGACCTCTGTTCTAGAATGCTGGTGCTTCACACTAAGTGCAGTAGTGATCACGATTACGAGCTCTCATGTTCTACCCACGAAGACCGTCACTAGAGCAGCTCAATGACGTAGTGCTCTCGGCTGGTGACAGTTACCGTCAGGACAAGTGCGGAACAACTAGACTGATGGATGGCCTGTCCCACAGTCACTGTTGTCTGGTGTGTTACTGGAGGCTCATGACTCCGTGAGAATTTTGGAAAGTATCACAACGCAACATCACTCACTGTGCCTCGGGTGTAGGCTACTTATCAAGGTTTTAGGGACTTACAGTTGAAAACGGGAAAAATCCTCAGCCATAATTTAAAATGTTTGTGATAAAGAATGGTGAACTATTTCCCATCAATTATCAAAATGACTGTGGTTTTTAAACACTACCCTGTGACTACCATAACTTTGGTGTTAATGATTACATTGAACAATATTCGGAGACTTCCGGAATGTAAAGATGAGAGGAGCTTTATGTTAGGAGTCTTGTCACTGTTGGTGCCGGCGACAGGCTGTTCTTACTCTTTTGAGAAAGAATAAGACAAATATTGTTTGATTAAAACAGAAGTGTGGTTGCTACCGTAAGAAGAGATTTTCCATTTTCCCCCTTCCATCTATCTCTATCCCATCCCAGGGATTTTTAGTTTTCAGGATCCAGTGAACTAATTAACTCTGTCAGGGTGGTGGTGGCAGTGGTCTAAAGAAGTAGGCAGTGAAAACCAATGTTACGTTTATAACAACAGAAAGAAAGGGCTAGTAGATATTCAGGTAATTCTAGTAGTCATTATTGCATGTGGTATATCTTTTATGTAGGCGAAACACTGAAACTATGGAGTTCCATGTGCCTCAAGGAAAACAATTTGTTTTATAGCTAAATAATGGAATTGGGTTTGCTTGTTTTCGACATTATACAACAGTGTTACTGGTGTGAGTCACAGTGCCTGCAATTTAGCCTTGCCATTGTCCAGCTCGAACAGGGGATGGCCTGGCCAGTGGTGGTGAGATTTTCTTTACAAGGTTTACAATTTCTGGCAAATTTCTTGCCTTGTTTGTTCTTTTTCTGAAATTGTGTGTGTGTGTGTGTGCACGCACACACACACATACGCAGTCATATTCATTCATTCCTTTATGTTTTGAGACTAAGTTGTTAATTACATGCAGATTCAGAATTGTACTAACTCCCTGGTAGTTGTGTTCTGTTAGTATTTATTGATCACGCACTTAACGAACATTTCAGAGTACCTATGTGTCAGTTACTCTTCCGTTTTTTAATAAAAATATATTTGACGTAACGTTGTATACATTTAAGGTGTACAACACGTTCATTTGATGTGTTTATATACTGTAGTATGATTGCCATTGTTGTGTGAAGCTACCATAATTAGTACCTCTGTCACATTAATAATCATTCCTTTCAGTGGTTAGAATACTTAAGTTCTAGGCCCTTAGCAAGCTTGGTGATTATATAACAGTGTGGTCTGGGTTCCTTTGTTCTGTGCATTAGATTTCTAGGGCTTCTTTACTACCCGTTACAAGTCTGTCCCTTCAAACAGTGTCCATCCTGTTTTCCCCGCCCCTGTCCTTTGTAGTCATCATTCTGATCTGTTTTCATGAGTTCGGCATTTTTAGATTCCACATGAGTGATCCCATACATTACCTGCCTTTGCCTGACATACCTCACTTAGCTTAACTGCTCAAGGTCCATCCACGTCTCAGATGGCAGATGTTCTTTAACATCACTGGATGATAGATAATGATATGTGTAGGTACCTGGATATGTACGATATATATGGAGACTATTTTATATAACGTGTAACGTATCTGCTTCTTTATGCATTCATCCAACAATGAACATTTAGGTTATGTCCACATCTTGGCTATTGTGACGAATGCTGCAGTGAACGGGGGAGTGCAGATCTCTCTTGGACACCCCGTTTTCATTTCCTTTGGGTGTACACACAGAGATGGAGTTGAACCAATGTACATTCCCACCATCAGCGGAAAGGTTCCCTTTTCTCCACATCCTCACCACACTTGTTACCTCTTCGTGTGGAAGTTTAATTCTGAGCTCTGTATTCTGTTCTCTAGGTCTACGTGTCTATTTTTTATGCCAGTGGCATATTGTATCATTACTGTGGTTTGTAGTATAGTCAGGACGTGTGAGGTGCCTCCAGCTTTGTTCTTTCTCCAGTATCGCTTTAGCTATTCAGGGCCTTTTGCGGTTCCATACAAATTTTAGGATTTTTTTCTTTTTTCTTTTTAGTTTACTTGAAGCCATTGGAATTCTGATGGGGATTGTGTTGAATCTATAGATGGCTTTGGGTAGTACGGGCATTTCAACTATCCTTTCAATCCACGTACAAGATGTCTTTCCATTTGTTTGTGTATTCTTCAACTTCTTCCAGCAAGGTCTTGTATTTTTGAATGTACAGATTTTCACTTCCTTGATCAAATTTATTCCTAGGTATTTTATTGTTTTTGAAGCTATTGTGAATAGGATAGTTTTCTTTATTTCTTTTGTGGATGTTACATCATCAGTATATAGAGTTGCAACTGATTGTTGTATGTTGATTTTATATCCTGCAACTTTACTGAAGTTCCAACAGTTTTTTGGTAGAGTCTTTGGGATTTTGTATATACAAAATGAAATCATTCACAGATAATGACAGTTTTACTTTTTCTTTCCCAATTTGGATGCCTTTTATTTGTCTTGACTAAATGCTCTAGCTAGGACTTCATTACTGTATTGATTAAGAGGCGTGAGAGTGGGCATCCTTGTCTTTTTCTTGATCTCAGAGGAAAAACTTTCAATTTTTCTCTATTGAGTGTAATGTTAGCTATGGGTTTGTTATACGTGGCCTTTTATATGTCATGTTTCTTTGGTACCCAATCTGTTAAGAGTTTTATCATGAAAGGATGGTGCATTTTGTCAAATGCCCTTTCATCATCTATTGTGGTTATTCTGTGATTATTTAAATCTTTCATTCTGTTAATGTGCTGTATTACATTTATTGATTTGTATGTGTTTGAACCATCCTTGCATCCAGAGATAAATCCCACTTGGTCATGGTATATAATCATTTTTATGTTATTTAATGTGTTCTTGAATTTAGTTTGTCAATATTTTATTGACAATGTTTGCATCTATATTCATCATGGATGTTAGTCTTTAATTTTCCTTTCTTGTAGTGTTCTCTTCTGACTTTGGTTACATGGTAATTTTGGCTTCATAGAATCAATTTGGAGGTGTTCCCTGGTCTTTAATTTTTTTGGAACAGTGTGAGAAGACTTGGTGTTAATTCTTCTTTAATTTTGGTAGAATTCACCAGTGAAATCACCTGGTTCTGGAGTTTTCTGTGTTAGGTTTTTGATTACTGATTCAATTACTTTACTACTAGTTATTGGTCTGTTCAGATTTTCTGTTTCTTCCTTATTCAGTCTTTGCATACGCTGTGTTACTAGAAATTCATCCATTTCTTGTAGGTTATATTTGTTGGCATGTAATTGTTTATAGTAGTCTCTTAAGATCCTGTGTATTTCTGTAGTGTCAGTTGATTTCTAATTTTATTGGAGTCTTCTCCCTTTTTTAATTAGTCTAGCAAAAGGTTTGTCAATTTTATTTACCTTTTTGAAAAACCAGCTTTTAATTTCATTGATCCTTTCCATTGTTTTTCTGGTCTCTATTTCACTGATTTCTACTGTGATCATTATTATCTCCTTTCTGCTAACTGTGGACGTAATTTGTTCTTTTTCTAGTTCCTTGAGGTGTAAAATTAGGTTTTTATTTGAGATCTAATTAACAGATGCACATAACACTAAACTTTCCTCTCAGAGCTGCTTTTGTAGCATCCCATAAGATTTGATATATTTCCATTTTCCTTTGTTTCAAGATAATTTTTTATTTCCCTTTTGATGTTTCCTTTGACCCACTGGTTGTTCAGAAGTGTGTCGTTCAGTTTCCACATATTTGTAGAATTTCTACCTTTTCTCTTGTTGATTCCTACTTCATACCATTGTGGTGAGGAAGAAAAAAAAAAAAAACCTTGGTATGGTTTCAGTCTCCTTAAATTTGCTAAGATTTGTTTTGTGTCCTGTCACAATCTGGTCCACGTGCATTTGAGAAGAATGTGTATTCTGATGCTATTGGATGGAATGTTGTATCTGTGTGGGTTAAGTCATTTGGTATAAAGTGTGGTTCATTTCCAGTGTTTATTTTGTTGATTTTCTGTCTGGATCATCTATCCATAACTGACAGCAGAGTAGTGACGTTCACTACTATTTTTGTATTATCGTCTATTTCTCCCTTCATATCTGTTCGTATTTGCTTACCGTACTTAGGTGTCCCAGTGGTGGGTACCTATATGTTTATGATCATTTTATCTTCTTGATGTATTGACCGTCTTATCGTCATATAGCAGCCTTCTTTGTCTCTTGTCACTGTTTTTGGCTTGAAGTCTGTCTTGTCTGATGTAAGTATGGCTGCCCTCGCCGTATTTTTGATTTCCACTTGCACGGAGTATCTTCTTCCATCTCTTCACTTTGAGCCATTTGTGTGGAGAGCTGAAACGAGTCTCTTTTGGCGGCTTAGAGTTGGGTCTTATTATTTTTATCCGTTGAGTCACTCTGTGTCTTTTGACTGGATAATTCGGTCTCCTTACATTGGAGCGATTATTGATGTGTAAGGACTTGGAAACGCCATCTTACTGTTTTCCTTCTGGTTGTTTTCCACGGTAATGTGTTCAGTGCCCTCTTTTTCTAATGGTTTGTGAATCTAGATTGTTGCTTTGTGGTTACCATGAGGTTTATGTAAAACATCTCAGATAAAAGTTCTTTGATGCTGAAAGCAGCTTATCATCATTCCCCTGGAAAGGCTCCACCCTATTACTCCTCCTCTTTTATGTTTTTAATGTCACAGTTTACCTATTTTATGCTGTGAATTTATTACATTATAGAGTGTTTTCACTGTAGTTAAGTGGCCACGGTGCTTTTCCAATACAGAGTTAGTTTTCTAATTCTGGCTGTTTACTTCTCACCTACCCAAGTGCAGTGCACTGTCCTGCTTTCGTGTCACCGATTAGCACCTTTGCATTTCAGCTTGAAGAACTCCTGTTAGCATTTCTTGCAAGTCAACTCTTGTGGTTGGCAACCTTCCTCAGCTTTTATTTATCTGGGGATGCCTTTATTTCTCCTTCGTATCTGAAGGGTGGTTTTGCCACGTAAAGTATAGTTGGCTGGCCAGTTTTCTCTGTCAGCACTTTGAATGTGCCATTCCACTCTCTCCTGGCCCGTAGGGCTTCTGCTGAGAGCCTAACAGGGTTCTTTTTAAGGGTTACGTTCCCTGGCTGCCTTTAAGATTCTTTATCATTGGGGCGCCTGGGTGGCGCAGTCGGTTAAGCGTCCGACTTCAGCCAGGTCACGATGTCGCGGTCCGTGAGTTCGAGCCCCGCGTCAGGCTCTGGGCTGATGGCTCGGAGCCTGGAGCCTGTTTCCGATTCTGTGTCTCCCTCTCTCTCTGCCCCTCCCCCGTTCATGCTCTGTCTCTCTCTGTCCCAAAAGTAAATAAAAAACGTTGAAAAAAAAAAATTTAAAAAGAAAAAAAAAAAAAAGATTCTTTATCATTGAGGGGTGCCTGGATAGCTCAGTTTGTTAAGCATCTAACTTCGACTCAGGTCATGATCGCAGGGTTTGTGGGTTTGAGCCCCTGCGTCGGGCTCTGTGCTGACAGTTCGGAGCCTGGAGCCTGTTTTGGATTCTGTGTCTCCCTCTTTCTCTGTCCCTCCCTGCCTTGTGCTCGTGCTCTCTCTCTCTCTCTCTCTCTCTCTCTCTCAAATATAAATAAACATTAAAAAAATTTTAAAGAAAGATTCTTTATCGTTGATTTTCGACAGTTTCATTGTAATGTGTCTTGGAGGTCTTTTCACATTGAGATAATAGGGTGTTCTAGTAGTTTTGTGAGCCTGTGCCAATTTCTTCCCAGGTTTGGGAAGTTCCCAGCTATTAAGTAGACTGTCCCCTTCTCCTCTTGTCCTTCTGGTATACCAGTCACTCTTCTATTTGCCCTTTTGACCTTTCTGATGGAAACTGATGGCTCTTGTAGGGTTTCTGCCCTACTTTACAATCTTCGTTCGCCTCCTCATTGAGCTGCACTCTCTCTGTGTCCTCGAGGTGACTTGTTCTTTCTTCTGTCTGGAGCGATGCTTCCTTCCTCCCCTCCTTTATTGAATTCTTCAGTTCCAGAATTTGCTTGGTTCTGCCTTATAATGTTACTCTCTTTTGTAAAGAAGTGCTCTGTTCATTAATTTTGTTCCTGAGTTCACTGAATTACTGTTCTGAGTTTTCTTGGAGCTTGTTGAATTTCTTCATGACTGCTGTTCTGAATTTGTTATCGGATTGCAGTTTTCCATACCATTGAGTTGTGTTGCTGGAGGATTACTGTCTGTGACACCACGTGTCTGGGATCGTTCATAGTGTTGGGAGACATGCACTTGTGCTTCAGCCTCTGAAGTATCAGTCGCCGTCCTTAAGTAGGGTTTTCTGTTGACTGTGGATCTTACAGTTCAACGGTTTGGCCATTAGGAACCTTGTTTCTTTTGGAAGGTGGCTCTGTAGCTGGAGCGTGGTTTCTCCTTTGACTCCTCTGGCAGACGCGTGCGCACAGGGAGCTGGTGGCAGAGCCCGGGCAGTTGTGGGCTAGGCGCCTGGGGCTCTGGGGGTCCCTCTGGGCCTGGTGTGGTATCCTCCAGGGGCCCAGGGCCATCCTGCTGCTGACGTCCTGAAGCAGATGGCATGAGGCCCGTTTCTTCACGGCACTTTGCCACTGTCGTCTTCCTCTTTCCCTGTCCTGTCCCTCCCCCGGTCTTGGGTGGTCCTCAGACATGCAGGTGCTGCTGGAGACAGGGCCCCTCCTCGGCAGCCTGTATAGCTGCTGCGGGGGTCACTCTGCCCACGGGGGAGAAGGTGTGGCCTTTGCCTTGTAGTTCACCTGTCTCTAGACCTTGGTTCCCAGTCAACGAGAGCGCGATTTAAGGGAGATGTCTTTAAGTGACTCATCCATAAAATCAGTTTTTGTGGTCAGACAGGTTATAATATTTAATTTTAGTTTGGAAACTTAAGTTATAAAGCTGTTTAGTGTTGTGTTTTGTTTTTCCTGGCGAAGTATCTTGAGTGTCATATTTTTTAAGTGTACGTGCATTTACATAAATTCTAAACTGAAGGCAGGCATTGTTCTTTCTTTATAGCTTAATTTTATCTTGTGTTATTTCTTAAGGAGTCATTTATTTCAATCATGAAGTCACCCGGAAGCTACGGGAAACCTTCCTCACTTCATTGTAAGACTGATTGCTATCCATGGTCTGCTATTTTTTATCTGTGAATCTAGTTTACCTCTAAGGAAGCTGAATGGACAGCCTGGCTCATTTTAAATTTTGTATTAAGAACAGAGTGCACTCATTTTGTTCAATGTCAGGTGAAGCCTATCTAATATTTCCTAGATGGTTAAGTATATGAAATTATATATAATAAAAAATTATAGAAAAATTAAAAATCTGTCTTCCTCCAGGCATCTCTGTCCCCACAGAAGTATACATGCTTGGGAGGAATGTGGATGAACACTCTCCATCCTTGGGGCACCTGAGTGTCCCGGGGGTTGGGCATCTGATGCTTGATTTCTGCTCGAGTCATGATTCCCGGGTCACAGGCCCCACGCTCTGCATGGAGATTTGCTCTCTGCCCCTCCCCCTGTCTGTTTCTGGCTCTCTCTCAAAAATAAACATTAAAAAAGATTTTTAAAAAAGTAGTTGGAAGGTAAGAGACAAAAGCAAATAGATGTTTAAACTATTATCCATTTATTTTCATACTGATTTTGTCATCTTTTAGATTATCTTAGTGAAAATAGCAGTTTTGTCAGCATAAATTTTAATTTTTTTTATGTTTTATTTATTTTTGAGAGAAAGCACGGGAGGGACAGAGAGAGAAAGGGAGACACAGAAGCTGAAGACAGGCTCCAGGCTCTGAGCTAGCTGTCAGCACAGAGCCCCACACGGGGCTCGAACCCACAAACCGCGAGATCATGACCTGAGCCGAAGTCGGACATTTAACGACTGAGCCACCCAGGTGCCCCTGTGGTGTACAGTTTTAAATCAGGATTATTAGTTCATAGGTAATAGACATTTAATGGTTTTAGGCATTAACTAGTTACATCGCGTTGTTACCGATTATAGTATAAATAACTGAGGATCTGTGGTTTCACCTACAGAAACAAACCGACTGTAGCAGCAGCCAGGATATTCGGGGCCATCGAGCTCGGTTTCTTTCCACGGGTCACTGGCACATACAGTGACTCCCTGCAGTGACCCAGATGTGTTATCTGGGGAGACAGATAGCTAACCTTAAAGTGTGATGTGCAGTAAACTCATGTTGAGGTTTTTGTTGTTGTTGTTTGTTTTGTTTTGTTTTAACATTTATTCATTTTTGAGAGACAGAGACAGAACAGGAACGGGCAAGGGGCGGAGAGGGAGGGAGACACAGAATCCGAGGCAGGCTCCAGGCTCCAGGCTCCAGGCTCCGAGCTGTCGGCACAGAGCCCGTGGAGGGGCTCGAATTCATGAGCTGTGAGATACGACCTGAGCCGAAGTCAGACGCCCAAGCAACTGAGCCACCCAAGTGGCCCAGACGTGTTTTTTTTTAAATGTCGATTTCAGCTGTCTCTGAAGATTCCAGTTCCCAATCCCCTGTTCAGATTTTGCAAATTTGCCACCCCCCTCCCGTGATTATGACGCAGTGGATTTAGGGGCTGTTTCGTGAGAAACGCTGCATGATTCCCATGACGATCTTGGCACACTCGGCGCTACCGGCTTGCTGGGCTGGAGACCCGGAAGCCATGGACAGACCCGTTTTGAGCAGGACTGGGGAGGCGGGAGGGAAGGGAGGGCCTGGTCTCCAGGGACGGCTGGGGCCTGGTGGGATGACAGGACGCGGTGGTGGCAGGAGACGCAGCCTGAGGCCGAGGGGGTGGTCCTGAGGCAGTGGAACTTGTGCTGGAGGAGGTGTGACGGCGGGCTTGTGCGAGCGCAGTGTGTAACACACGCACCTGCGGAGTTGTGCAGGACGGGCACACCTCCTGATCGGGGAGTGCACGTTTCCGTCTCCGAAGAGCCGACTTGCCGGAGTTTGTCGTAGGCAGAAGTAGAACGTGATGAGATGGCCCCGGACCTGAAGCTCGTCTGCGCTGAGTGAGGCCCCACGGGTGCAGCCCGGCTGAGACGGGAGTCCAGGCCTGCCGGTGGCCCTGCCCAGGCCCCCACCGTGCTCCTGCGCCGAGCGAGGACAGAGCTGTGTCAGGTGGCAGGCACGTGATCCTGCTGGCCCCGCCGTCTGCATCCGCTCCTGGTGCCCGCCCGGGCAGGTGTCTGCGGTGACAGGATCGTGTGCCCGGAAACGGCCACTTGTCCCTTGTCACTCCACGCATCTTCCTCTTGGGAGACAAGCCTGCGGGCGGCACTGGAACGCTGGGCTCGGACGCCGCTGTGGCTCCTCACCTGGGGAGGCAGGTGCGCCCCCCCCCCCCCCCCCACCCCCGGAACCTTCAGCCCTGCCCCTTCAGGGCTGCAGATGCCTGCTCCTGGGAGCAGCCAGGAGCGCGTGGGGCCTCTGACGTCCCTGCGTCCCAGGGGAACCAAGCGGAGGGATGGCTGCACCCCACCCCTCCCGGCCGGGCCCTGCCCTGCAACCAGGTGTGTGATGTGCTCACCTGTCGCCTGGGGCCCCGGCGACACGTCCGAGTGACACACCAGTGACAGGCGCCTCGGGTCCCGGGCTTGCTCCGTCGCTGCGTCTCCCCCACGGTGACACAGGTATAGCCTCCCGGGGGGCTTGTGACCCTCTGCCCCGCGAGTTCCCTCCGACCGTCCCCAGGCCCACGTGCTGGGCCTGGACTCGGGGGCTCCTGGGAAGACTTCTGAAAGCTAAGAGCTCCTTCCTCCTTGCTCTGATTTCCGGAAGTCACGTGTCTCACCTGCGGTCCTGGTCCTGTTCTGTTTGATATTTCCTTTGTGATGAAGTCTCTGCCCACTCTGCGCTCCCCAGGCCTCAGCCAGCCCACACCGACTCCCCCTGCAGCCCGCATGGGTGGGGGGCTGAGAGCTGTTGGGGGGTGGTGGTGGTGAGGGTTCCGGGGGCGGCCCTTTGTCACAGACTCTTCCTGACCTCAGTGGTCTCCAAGACTTTCCCTATGAGCAACAGTATCTTTTAAAAAAATTAATGAATCTCAAATAATTGTCATCTTTTTGTTAAAAGTATAATTAGTAAAAGTGAAAATGTTGACTTTGAACAGTATGGTGTTTTAATCTGATCTCGGAGGATCTCCAGATGACTGAGTTGCCATGGCAACCTGTTAGCGGTGGAAATGCAAGAAAACTTTAAATATGAAATGTTTTGATCGTGTCTGTTCCTAATTGGTACTCTCTCCTCTCCGGTGTTTCCACTGATGTTTTCATAACACTTCAGTGGAGTACACATTTATCAGCATTTAGAAGTTGTTTTATAGACAGTGAAACTATCACAACTTTATGATTGTTACCTTAAAAATATGTAATATATTTGCGACGCTTTGACAAACCTTTTGAAAAGCTGTTCTTACCTCAGCAATCTTTGGCGCATCTCAGAGCAGAGCCCCAAGATTGCTCCTGTGACCTTCTGCACCCCGGGCCCGGTTCCACCTGGCACTCCCCATGTTTTAGGGAAATTATCGCTGACACTCTCTCTTCCTTATTTGTGTATTCTTACTACAGAATACACTGCCCCTCGCATTACAGGTACCTGAGAGTTGTTTCTTTCCTTATTCTTCTTATAACCTGTGAACCTTATTTCTCAGGGGCTCGGACTCGGTTCAAGCCAGGCACGGGTCAAGATATGTTTAAAATTGCACACGAATTAGGGCAGATGCAGCCTTGCAGGAAATCTCCAAATGAAGGAGAGAGGTTATTCGTACTACAACATAACATTTTGAAATATATAGATCTTGCAATTTTTAAAAAAATGTTTATTTTGAGAGAGAGACAGTCAAGGAGGGGCAGAGAGAGAATCCCAAGCAGGCTCCACGTTGTCAGTGCAGAGCCTGACGCGGGGCTTGAACTCGTGAACTGTGACTTCATGTCCTGAGCTGAGACCAAGAGTTGGATGCTTGACCGACTGACCCACCTAGGCGTCTCAGATGTTGGAATTTTTTTATGGTGGAAAAGCATACATGACAAAATTTGCCATTCTAACTACAAGTGTACAATTAAGTGGCATTTAGTGCAGTCACACTGTTGTACAACAGTCACCACTGTCTGCCTCCAGAACTTTTTCATGTTCCCAGACCGAAACTCCTTACCCAGTAACAGTATGCCAGCCCCTGACAACCACCATCTACTTTGTGTCTATGAATTTATGAGACTTATTATGAGACTTAATATATTTAGAGTTATTATGAGACTGAATATAAGTAGAATCCCACAACACTTGTTCCTCTGTGGCTGGCTTACTTTTAGCACGGTATTTTCAATGTCAAATTTTTCTTCATTCAGTCTGAATAACATTCTCCTCCTGTATGTATGTATCACATTTTGTGTGTTTGTTCATTCATCAGTGGGCACTTAGGTTGCTTCACGTTTAGGCTCTTTTGAACAACGTTGCTATGAATGTGTATGTACAAATATCCATAGGAGTCCCTGTGTTCACTTCTTCTGAAATTCCAGAAGTGGAATTGCTGGATAATAAGGTAATCCTAAGCTCAATTTTTGGAGAAACTACCATACTGTTTTCCACAGTGGGTGCACCATCTTACGTTTCCACCAGCTATGCACAGAGGTTCCAGTTATGCTACATCTTCACCAAAACTTGTTACTTTCTAGCTTTTTTTGTTGTTTTTGATAATAGCCACACTAATGGGTATGAAGTAGTATCTCATGGTTTTGATGTGCGTTTCCCCATCAATTACCAGTGACCAGTGTCGAGCATCTTTTCATATACTAACTAGTTGGTCATTTTTTAGGTGAAATGTCTGTTCAGTCCTGTGACTGTTTTTTAATCAGGTCATTTGATTTTTTTGCTGCTGAATTGTAGGAGCTCTGTATTTTCTATATTAATCTCTTATTGGATATATGATATGCAGATATGTTCTCCCATTCCATGAGTCACCTTTTTGCTCTATTACAGCCATTGATGCACAAATATATTTTTTCTTTAATGTATATTTATTTTAAGAGAGAGAGCAGGGTAGGAGCAGAGAGAAAGGGAGCGAGAGAGAGAATCTGTGCTGACAGCACAGAGCCTGATGAGGGGCTCGATCTCATGAACCATGAGATCATGATCTGCGCTGAAATCAAAAGTCAGATGCTTCACTGACTGAGCCACCCAGGTGTCCTGATGCACCTTTTTAAAAAATATTTTAATATTAAGTGTTTTTAATTTTGATAAAATCCAACTTACCTAATTTTTTGTTGTTGCCTTGATTTTGGTGTCCTATCCAAGAAAACAGTACCAAATCAAATGTAGTGAAGCTTTCCCTCTGTGTTTTCTTCTAAAAGTTTCAGAGTTTAATTAGTTCTTAGATTTGAGCCTTTGATCCACTTTGAGTCAGTTTGTATATGGTATAAGTAAGAGTCTAACTTCATCCTTCTGCACACAAGTATCTGGTTTTCCAACACCATTTGTTGAAAAGGGCCCTTTTCCCATCGAATGGTCATGGTACCATTGTCCAATATTTTACCATACATGTGAGGATTTATTATATTTTTGGTAACATTACTGAATTTGTTTATTCTTTTTTTTTTTTTTTTGGTGTGGAATATTTAGGGTTTTCTGCCTGTAAGATCGTGTTATCTGTGAACAAAAATAATTTTATTTCTTCCTCTTTTATTTGGATGCCTCTTACTTCTTTTTCTTGTCTAGTTGCTCTGGCTAGGACCTCCATTACTATGTTGAATAAAAGCAGAAAGAGGGGATCCTTGCCTTGTTCCTGATCTTAGAGGAAAAACTTTCAGATTTTTACTTTTGAATTTGGTGGTTACCATGCATTTTTCATATATTACCTTTATTTTGTTAGAGGGTTTTCTTCTAGTTTGTTGAGTGCTTTTATCATGAAGGAGTGTTTTATTTTGTCAAGAGCTTTTTTTTTTTTTAATCAATTGAGATAATCATTTTTTTTATTCCATTCTGTTAATGTGGTTTATGTCATTGTTTGATTTTCATATGTTAAACCATTTTTGCATTCCAGGAGTAAATCCTACTTGGTTTTGTGAATAGTTCTCTTAATATATAATTTGAATTTTGGTTTGATGGTATTTTGTTGAAGATTCTTGCATCGATGTTCATGAGAAATAATTGTCTGTAGGTTTGTTGTTACTGTTTTTCTTTGTCTCACTTTGATATCAGAGTAATGCTAGCTGCATAGAATGAATTAGGAAGTTGTCTTAGTTCAGGCTGCTGTAACAAAAATACCATGAACTGGTGGCTTATAAGCAACAGAAATTTATTTTTCACAGTTGTTGAGACTGAAGAATCCAAGATCAAGGTGCCGGAAGATTCAGTGTCTGGCAAGGACCCTCTTTCTCATTCATACCCCTGACCTCATTAGGTCCTTACATGATAGAAGGATGAGGGAGCTCTGTGGGTTCTCTTGTATAAGGGCGAGAATCCCATTCCTGAGGTCTCCATCATCATGACCTAATCGCCTTTCAAAGACCCCAACTTTTAATATCATCACTTTGGATGTTAAGATTTCAACATATGAATTCTAGGAGGACACAAACAATCTCTAGCAGAAGTGTTTCCTCCTCTTCAATGTTTTGGAAGAATTTGAAAAGGATTGGCTTAATTCCTTTTTATTTTTTTATTTTTATTTTTTTAATTTTTTTTTTTCAACGTTTTTTATTTATTTTTGGGACAGAGAGAGACAGAGCATGAACGGGGGAGGGGCAGAGAGAGAGGGAGACACAGAATCCGAAGCAGGCTCCAGGCTCTGAGCCATCAGCCCAGAGCCTGACGTGGGGCTCGAACTCACGGACCGCGAGATCGTGACCTGGCTAAAGTCGGACGCTTAACCGACTGCGCAACCCAGGCGCCCCGCTTAATTCCTTTTTAAATGTTTGGCAGAATTCATTGGAGACACTGGGCTGGGCTTTTCTTTGTTGGGAGGTTTTGATTACTGATTCAATCAACCTGTTAGTTAGAGATTTATTCAGATTTATCTCTTAACGATTCAGTCTTGGTAGAGTGTGTGTGTGTGTATTTTAATGTTTAAGGGAGGGAAGTAGGGCCTGGAACATCTCAGTCCCCCATCTGGCTTATACCTCTGTCTGTTGCACTCTGTTTACATTGTGTTCTGTCCTGGAAATCATCGGCAGCAGCACTTACTGTTCATGCAGTAAGAGCTTCCTTCTTTTCCAGCCAGCTGTTCCCTCTCACTTTTGCATGTGGCGTACATATGGTTACACCACTGAAATTGATGACTAGGACGTATCAGTTCCCTTGCTGTGATTGAAGACTGTATTTCACCCTGAAGGCACATGTCTTAGTGCAGGGGGTGGTGACTCTGCTTTCGAGAAGCATGGATTCATGTTCCAAACCTGGTGAATAACAACACTAGTGTTTTGGAGACTCGGTCATCTTATCTGTAAAATGAGAATGTTAAAGTAAATGTTTTTTAAAGGCTCTGTTTTATCTAACTCTATGGTTTTATAGTGTAGAAGATAGTAATTTAAAATTTGATACAGTATAAGTGAGCATGAGAAGTTTTCTGTGTACCTACTCAGGACACAGCTACCTGGAGCACTTTGGATTAGGTCAACAGGCAGCCCTTATGAAAATAGTGAAGAGGGCACTGGAACAAGTTACTGGGACCTAAGGAAACAGAATCCGATTCTTAAATCAATATGCACCTGCCCCAGCCTTTCACAGAGTGTTACAGGTTGTCTGTGAACTTTTCCCTGAGGGTAAAACAGACCCATCTCTGGACATTTTCCTGGAGGAAAGGCTCATTGTTGGCAGGGAGCATCTTTGGAGAATAATACTATATGATACACCTCAACTATCCTTTGATTCTGGCCTAGGAGAATATGGCTCAAATTCTTTGATAAATAAGGTTATAAGAATATGGCAGAAAAAGCCGTAATATAAGAAAATATGGAAGGAATGTAACCTAAGAAAATATGGAAGGAAAAAAAAAAAAACAGTGAACAACTGTTGCAGACTTTGAGGCTGGAGTAATCTCTTGTCCAGCAAGAGATCGGGTGCAGAATTAACTGTGAGGGAGGCTAATGTCCAGGAGGAAACAAGGGAGGAAGCGTCCTTGCTCCGTCTTTATTAGGATCAGAAGGCTTACAAGCGTGATGGACATGCACAAAGAGACAGTGAAACCGTGAACATTAACTCTTGTGTGAGGGAAAGGGGGTTACGAAGATATGCGGTGTTAGGGGTTTGGGTCAGTCCAAAACAAAATCCTGGCGCGGGGCACATGGCTGTTTACAGCAGGCACCAGGCGCGTATCTGTTCATCTTAACTGGTCTAGGGGCTAAGACAGATGGTGCCTGCTACTGCAGGGTCAACAAGGCTCCTTTCTTTCACTAATTAGCTCCTGGAAGTTTCACCTTGCTGTGGTGGTATGCCCTGTTTTATCTGTTTACCTATTCTGGAGGCTTTAGTCCTGTGGAAGCAGCTTTCTGCTTTTATACCATGCTGAGGCACTTTTGCCCTGTTTATCTATTCTCGGGCGCTTTTGTCCTGGGCCTTGTTAACCGATTGGTGCAAGCTCAGGGAATTCCTTAACTTACTCACCACAAACAACTTCAGGGTCACTAGAAAAATAAACTAGGCTCATAAAGGTGGAAGGAACTCAATGGTATTCAAATGCAAGAACCATCCAGAAAACTCACAAACTGGCCCTTCAATTCCCAGAGAAAATAAGTTTGCCTTAATATTGCTTACTGCCGAAAAAAAATTATTATTGGTTATTTTAGGACTTGAGGCCTGTGTAACACTGCCATGAAGAAAATTTGTGTACAAAAGGAGATTCTTCTTTATTTTCGGAAATCATAGCATGGAAAATAGAACACAGAATATACTTGAAGAGGCTTCTAAAAGGAAACAAAATTCTATAAATAGTTTACTTTCCGTGTTAAAATGTAATGTTCATGAATAGTAGCCACAAATATTTCTTTTGATCAATATGCTGTTCTGTTTGCTTATAATTTATACATAATTGAAGGTTGTTACACTTTATAAATGTGTAATAGGTGTTGCCATTTATTTCCTTATCCTATTAAAACGTGAAATGCCACTATCTTCTGTTATTTTCAGATAGTTCTTTAGCTCATGTTTTCACGCATGTGGCACCGTTGGTTATGTCACTTCTGCTCATTAATGTCAGCAACGATAGAGAAAAGAGAACTGAAGTATAAATGCTGAAGTATAAATGCTGAATCCATCATTCATTCAGAAATGAATTCTATCATTTGCATAAGTTGGATTCAGGCAAAATACAAGAGACCCAAGTGTGAGAAAGTATGGTCGTGTCCTTCTGCTGGTAGCCTTCCGACCCCGGTGGGGTGTCCTTCCGCCTCCATCCTGCCGCCCACCAGGGGTTTCCTTCCGCCTCTGACCTTCCGGCCCCCGTGGGGTATCCTTCCGGTGCCGTCCTTCCACCCCTGCGGGGTGTCCTTCTGCCTCTGTCCTTTCGGCCCCAGTGGGGTGTCCTTTTGGCCCCATCCTTCTGAGCCCCCATGGGGTGTCCTTCTGGCTTCGTCCTGGCTCCCCCGTGAGACGTAGCTGATGCAGACACTTGAGGGAGAGGACCCTGGGAAGCAGGCAGAGTAGGAGGCACCAGGAATCAGTCGGCCCACCAGGGCAACACATTGCCCTGGTGGAACCTGCCTCCTGCACCTATTTTGGAACTTTGGAGACTTGAAACCTTACAACTTGCAGGGGATGGCTTAGATGATGCCTTGCGATTCATTTCAGTCAATTTCATCTCTAAGCTCAGCAACTTCTGCTTTTGCTGAAGCCCAAGCCGTGGGGCAAACAGTCGTGCGCGTGCGCCCGGAGTAGCTTGCCCCCAGCTGGCAGGAAGTCAGGGTGAGCAGTCAGAACCTGCCCTCCAAATATCCACAGTCTTGTTCTGATCCCTGAATGCTGCCTTGGACTATATCCTGGATGTCTGAATAAGACCTACTCGTCCCCCTGGGACTCACAAGTGACTGGGCAGCCTGGTTGAAGCCGGTGCATGGGTTGGCCTCATCTTGCTGCTGGAAGTACTATTGATAATAGCCATAATTATACTCTGTGCAGGACAAATTAAATATCTTTAGCCCGACTCTCTGTTGGTCAGATTGATCAGGATGACAGATGGAGCTGTATACTCATGTGAAGAAATATTCAAGTTCCGCCAGGAATGTGCAGGGTCAGATATTGGGGCAGGCAAACAGCCCTTGCCTGAGCATCACTGCTGGGCATGGCAAGAATGCACAGTCCGACCACCCTGCCTGGGCGATTTCTCAGGGTTGTATGTGCAGCCAGCCACCTTGAGGAAGGAAGTGGCCTCTCTAGGAGAAAGTGGGTTTGTTCGCTGTCTTCTGTAAAAGATGACCCCCATGGCCTCCCGTGGCCTGTGCTCCTCCGATGTGACAAACCCACTGTATGTGTAGCTCACACTAGGGCCCTCCACGTTGGCCCCGTGGGACTGGGCCCCGAGGAGCGGGATGCTTTTGCTACTCAGTGTGCTGTGAGTAATAAAGTTTTTTGTCTCTGGGAAAAAACATCCTATCCAATAGAAGCCTGAAAAGAAAAATAAATACGTAGTAAAGGAATGTATAAAATAAGATAGAAATTAGTCCAGATAACTGCTAATAAAAAATTTACATAGACTAAATATACTTGATAAGATGCAGCAGTTTGAGAAGGAATTTTAAAATGATCTGTGACGTATACCAGAGACACTGCTATTAGAGGGCAGGACAAGTGATGAAGATCCTGGAGCGGTCCGGCATCAAACAAATAATTAGGCTGCAGCTGTAACATTTTAATATACACCAAGTATCTTGCTATATTAATATTTGTAAGCTCTCATCAAACTCGAAACAGTTGATCTTGTTAGAATGCCGCCAGATGGGATCCATATTGATCTTATTTAAGGTTTACAACAAACTCGAAAACCAGGTGTTTTTAAAAAGCAGAGAATGGAGCTGTGAACATTCGAGTAATTTCTCAAGAGCTTGCCTAGAACATGTGGCCCAACTAGGACTCAGTCTGCGTGTTTGGTTCCTTCTTTCCTTCCCTTCTCCACCCCTCCTCTCCTCCCTCCTTCTGTCCTTTTCTTTCTTCCTATCCTATTCCTAACTCCAAAGCTGTTACGCTTTCGGATCTGTCTTTGAGTCTCTTATTCATACGCTAGTTACGAGTAACTTAATAAATATGAGATCATTTGGCAGCTGCCTAGGATGTTATGATAAATAGAAAAGGCCGCATTACATGTTAGCTTTGGAGACCTGACCAAATTATTCCAACCTATTCTCTGTGGTGTTCTACCCTCACCGTTTCTTAAATAACAAGATTATCTAATGTCAGAAGCGCTGCGTCCTTTGCAGTGGTCTTGGAAGGTATGTGTAGGGGGAAGGAGGAGGCTAGAAGGCCTAAAGAATGTGCTACTGTACTTGTGACGAGGGAGTCCTTTGTTCTCTGGGTCCTGTAGCTCTGGTGACAGTTTTCCCTTTCACACCCTAATGCCAGTGACTACAGAGAAGAGTGTGCTTTCTACTATGTGATCCCCTTTGCGGGTGGTGGGTGGGAAATAAGGGATAAAGGGGCCTGTTGCACGTGCAAGACGGTGGGCACATTGCACCCGCTCAGGAAGTCATGGGGCATGAACAGAAGAGCCGCCAGTTGCAGAAACGTGGCAGAAGCACAGCGGCACCTTGTTCTTTGTTCGTTTTTCTGCTGTTACAGCTTCAAGGCGACTCCCTCTGGGGCCCTGCTCTGCGCTTTGGAGGCTTAAGTTTGGTGGCCCTTTTTACCAGTTTGCACCCCGTTCTCCTCAGGCGACCGCTCACACTGTGAACCCCGGTGCCCGTATCACGGCACCTATTAGTGTCTGTGACCAGAGAGCACACAGACTGATACGCCCTCGAACTCTATGTAAACTGTAGAACATGCAAATTAGATAACTCGCTCGTGCAAGATGACTTTTTAACTCTCAAAAGACTAATGTACACAAAATGTAAAAAAGGACAGTTAAGCAAATGCCAATTAAAGCATCCTCTGAAGACCAGCAGCATCCGCAGGGAACTTCTTAGAATATTCTGAGTTCCCGCCCCCGATTACTGAGTGAAGGCCGTTAGTCTGTGGGATTTTTCTAAATGTTGATTTTATTTATTGAGAGAGAGAGTGAGGATGAGCAGGGGACGGGCAGAGAGAGAGGGAGAGAGAGAAAAATTCCCATGCAGGCCTCGCACTGCCAGCACAGAGCCCGACACAGAGCTCGAACTCATGAACCATGAGATCATGACCTGAGCCAAAATCAAAGAGTCGTTTGCTTCACCGACTGAGCCCCCCAGGCACCCCACGTGAATCTCTGTTTAATAAATACTCCAGATAATGTTAATGCAAAATAAAATGTGTGAACCAGTGACATTTATTTATTTATTTATTTATTTATTTATTTATTTTCTGTAGTGACATGACAGGTAAGACTTCTTTGGACTCTTAATTTTATTTTATTTTTATTTTTTTTAAGATTATTTATTTATTTATTTATTTTAACATTTATTTATTTTTGAGACAGAGAGAGACAGAGCATGAACGGGGGAGGGTCAGAGAGAGAGGGAGACACAGAATCTGAAACAGGCTCCAGGCTCTGAGCTGTCAGCCCAGAGCCCGACGTGGGGCTCGAACTCGCAGACCGCGAGATCGCGACCTGAGCCGAAGTCGGCCGCTTAACCGACTGAGCCACCCAGGCACCCCTGGACTCTTAATTTTAAAAGAGTGAAGAAATAATTTCCAAGTAGTTCAGTGTTGGGTTACTGGTATAGAGGAGGAATTAATTTTGTAATAGAGCAGACCGACAAAAGTTGTGAGGATTCGGTAATATACTTGTGCCACTTGGATATGACATTCTGTAAATGTCAATCATCACGGAATTCTAACATGCCCACTTTTACATTTTAATATCTTCACAATCATGTGAGTCTTACAACCAATGCAATTAGAAGTATTGCGCTGATGAATTAACAGCTGTCCTCTGGCTTGGTTAAGAGTGAAAAATCGACTGCATGTTGCATATGCATGCCATGTCAGTGTTTTCACGTTCTGTCTGTCTCGTCCCTGGAACACAGTCAAACTCTGATTTGTTCAGGTCTTAGCTCTGTCGTGAACTTACTGTCCTCCTTAGTGATCCCCTGAGGTTATGTGAGCGACCGTCTTCATCCGTGAACTAGGCCGTCAGAACCGCACTGTCCTCATCTATATGCTGGGGGAACCAAAGGTCTCTCCAACTCTAACGTTCTGTGGTTTCAATGAAATACTATTAGAAATAAGATCAATTCACAGTGGTGGATGTAGACAGTTAAGGTTGCAGAACTGAACGGGATAAGAATGTCAGGAAGCAATGATTTTGCACAATAAAGAGCTTTCTGGCCTGGACAGAAAGGATGCAAGAGGAGGAAATATGATGACCCTAACAAAAATAATCCCGACTGGAGGGGCACCTAGGTGGTGCAGTCGCTTGGGCATCCGACTTCGGCTCAGGTCATGATCTCACACTTTGTGGGTTCAAGCCCTGTGTCGGGCTCTGTGCTGGCAGCTCAGAGCCTGGAGCCCACTTCAGATTGTGCCCCCCTCTCTCTGCCCCTCCCCTGCTCACGCGCTGTCTCTGTCTCCCAAAAATAAATAAACATTAAAAAAAATAAAATCCCGATCTATTCCCTTTGTCACACATGGAGAGACCTGGGATCATGTTTCCAGGACAGAATGTGCCCCAGGGGAGGTAATTCCTGTGCACCTGTGGGTCCTCAGAAGAGCCAAGAGAGATCACCTTCTTGATCATGGAAGAATTAGGGGATGAGCATGAAGGCTGGGGGACACACCAGACGGCTTGGGCCACTTCCAGCCTTCAGAGCTGCCAAGAGTGTCAGCAAAACTGGGGGACTTAATAAGGGGGCGAGTATACTTACAAGTCCCGCACACCTATTTGGAAACAGGAATAAAGCGATAGTGCTGTGCTCTTAATTTTGTTTCCCAACATGCCGTGTGGTCAAACATGTTTGTCTCCTATTCCAGATATTCCTTAAAGTGCTGGAGGCAAAAGTAAGTCCCCTCAGATACAGTCATAGCGTAAATTGTCTTTGGCTCAAGCAGACCACCTGCCATAAGGGTCTGAGCACATGTAATTCGGGAGGCGGTTCTCTGGAGCTTTGGCCTTGAGTGTGGAAAGCACGGGAGAGGGAAAGGAGGGAGGCCCTTCCTGCACTGCCGCTGCAGGTGATCAGGGCACCACCGCTCGCATCTCTGGGCCAGCGTGTAAAACGTGTACGGTGTGCCAGGCGGCAGGAAAGCCAGGCTGGATATGTGTTTGCCGGTCGTCCTGCGTTCGGGTTGCTCAGAGGATGACCCTCCTGGTCCTTTCTCCGCTTGCACAGTGTGTTCAGCTGCCAGAGTTCCGTACAAGACAAGGCAGCGCTAGAGCAGAGCGAGCAGGGCACCAGCGGCTTCTGCGGCCCCCTCTCGGCACCCCATGCCCGCCTTGGTCTCACGTTCTGCTCCTCAGGGCTCATCCTTGCTTTAGCAAGGTCACAGCCACTCAGGATTGTACTACACACCTACAAAAACTCTTTGTTTTTAAATAATAATTGTAAAATCACATGCACTGTTAAGAAATAACACGGAGTTCTCGTATTGCACTCAGGTTTTCCCTTTTGTACCACAGATTCCAGATTTACCGCAACCAGCATCAACACACGTGACGATCTAGGTTGCCCGCTCCGCAAAGTGATCAAGATATTCGTGTGTACGGACATCTGGGTTCTGTGCTCCCAGACCGTGATTCCTACAGTTGCCCACTGAAGGTCTTCGCAGAGGCTGGATGGCCCAGGAGGGACCCCAGTGAATCTCCTGAGCTCCGGATACACCCACCTTTGTCCTTGCTTGTCACAATCCCACCTCCCGACCGAAGGGTTAGTGGCTTCCGGTAGTAGAGTATTTTATCTCTTGGCCACCTGCCGGTCTACTGGCAGGAGAAACTCAAATAACCATTGGTTGTCATAGCTTTCTATTTGTCGAAATTCAAGTCTCTGCTACGAAGAATGTCCCCCACCCAGCCTTCCTCCAAGACAGAACCTGTTTACATAGACTGATTTAATAGGGGAGAGAAGTATAGATTATGCGCTGGATCCTGAGAATGATAATGAGATAGGTCACTCCTAACCACCACACCTTGGTTCCTTGACCCGTACATTTTAGCTTCAGATACAGATGTTCATGGATTGGGATAAATGGAAGAATAAATATCGTACGATATCCATGCTGCCCAACCAGTCTACAAATTGCATTCAATCTTTATCACAATCCCAAAAGCGTTTTTCGCAGAAATGAGAAAAAATTAGCGTTCTTATGAAACCACAAAAGATCGTGAATACCAAAGCAATCTTAAGAAGAACATGAGGTATCATGAGAAATCTAAAAAAGTCAAACTTGTAGAAACAGAGACTAGGATAGAGGTTGCCTGGCTGGGGAGGAGAGACATAGGGAGAAGTTGGCAAAAGGGCTCAGACTGTCAGTTACAAGACGAGTAAGGTCTCATGATCGAATATGCACGGATGACTGGAGTTCACATGATGGTGTTGCGTGATTGGAATCTGCTAACAGACTAGAACATAAGTGTTCTCCCCTTTGCACCCTTCCCCCCATAAAAAGGTCAATAGGTAGGATGATGGGTGTGTTCATCAACTTGGCGGGAATCCTTCCACAATGTACACGTGTATCAAATCATCACACGGTACACTTCAAATATATTACAATTTTATTTGTCAGTTATTTCTCAAAGCTGAACAAAAAGCAAACACAAAAAGAAGGAACAATGTTCAAAACTCTATTCTAGAAAACCGTATGTAAGGTCTCCAGAAAATTCATACTAAACATTTATAAATCCTATTTTTTTTTTGTGGAGAATTGGAATATAAAGTGAATGCATACACATTAGGTAGGAAATTTTTATCAGCCCAGTTTTGGCCAGTCAACTGTGAGAAAGGGGAGAAATGATGACTTTAGTATAATTTGCCCGAAGTCTCCATGAGAATACTACCCCCTCTGGGATTCCTTTCTGCCCATGCAGAGTTCCTAGAAGGTACTTTTTCCAAGCGCATTGTGTGGAAAAATGTGACTTAGTTTCTTCGTGTCCTGATGATCCATGTACACTCTGGTTTGTCAGAGCCAGTTGTGCGCCTTTGTGATATAATGTGTCACAGACGATTCACATGGGACTTCTGATCATGAGTGATTCTCCAACTCACATTGGCAACTGCCGGTGCCTTGTCTCTTTTTCGTGTGCCTCCACGTGACTTGCATTTGAAATTGTTGTGTCAGGTAAACTGACTGCAGAAATCACGTTGTTATCAAAGACGTGAGCAGCCAGCCTTTGGAACAGAGACCTGGGGGTGGTGTAGACCGGGAGAAGAGCTGCCCGCGTGGGGGAGCGTGGAAGTGACTGTCGCCCAGGACGCACGTCCCGGGTGGCCTGGGCTCCTTGCTGTCTTGCTCCTTCATGCTGATTCTGTAATTAGTGACCCGTCAGTGATGTGTGAGGCCAGGCATTGGCCACGTTGGTTCTGATCAGGAACATTTGAAACCACAAAGGAATGTCCTCCCTTACGTTTGTTAATCCAGGCTGCTATCTGGGAACCAAACGCCGTGCTAAATACACTGCTTTCATTTTATCTGTCAAGAGTTCAGATTTTAAGACACTTTACCCTATTTTACAGATAGTTAGGGGGCACCTGGGTGGCTCAGTCAGTTAAGTGTCCGACTTTGGCTCAGGTCATGATCTCACCGTCTGTGAGTTCGAGCCCTGTGTCGGGCTCAGAGCCTGGAGCCTACTTTGGATTCTGTGTCTCCCTCTCTCCCCGCTTGCACTCTGTCTCTCTCTGTCTCTCAGAAATGAATAAACATTAAAAAAAATTTAAAGATAGGGGAACTGAGGCTCAGCGAGATTGAAAATGACTGGTTAGTTGATAAAGGAGAGCTTACAGCTCGAGGTCCCGACGCCCTGTGCAGTGGGCGCCAGGAGGTCTGGACGGAAAAGAAGCTGGTCTCTGAAAAGCTGGATATTCAGTAATTGTCGGAGCTGCTGACAGTAAAACTCGTTTTCTAATCCTCTCCTGGAAACGTATTTTTGCGAGGAAAAGGAGAGTTTTTTTCTGGTTCTTATATTAAACTCAGTTCTCATCTCGGATCTTAGGACAAACGGGAGCAGCCACTCTCAAATGACCTCATTTGGATTTTCCTCCCAAAGATACTGCCATTCAGTTTCTCTTGCAGATTTCTAACGTACGCGTGAGACCTTTCCCTCACGAAGGCTGCCTCCACTTGAGGAGGTAGACGTTTGGTACAATTTCCCTCAAAAACCTCAGAACCTATGAAGTGTGATATTTAAGGGCAAGAGATGTTATTTCCTCTCCAGCCCATGTGACTCACACATTAAGATTTAAAAAAAAATTTTTTTTTAATGTTGGTTTATTTTTGAGAGACAGAGACAGAGCGTGAATGGGGGAGGGGCGGAGAGAGAGGGACACACAGAATCCGAAACAGGCTTCAGGCTCCAAGGTGCCAAAACAGAGCCTGATGCGGGGCTCGAACCCACAAACTGTGAGATCGTGACCTGAGCTAAGTTGGACACTTAACCGACTGAGCCACCCAGGCGCCCCAAGATTTTATCATCAGGGTTAAAAGTTTTCTCAAAACTTTTTTTTCCTTCATCATAGCCTTTTTATCTCGATATCTTTGTTATTGTCTGAACATTTGACTCTTTGCATGTATTACTCATATATTTTAAAAGTTTATTTTGATTTGTATAAAAAGTCATGCAAAGTTCGATGGGTTGAGTGTTAGACCATAGCAAAATTTTCCCAAGTCGACTGTTTGTATTTAAATATCACATACTACACGAAAGTATATACTTTATACCAAATACAGTATAAATGAGAGAATTTAGCTGTGTGTTTCTAGAACTGCTGAGACAGTGATGTTATTTTCACTGTTTAAGTTTTCGCCCTTCAGTATTTATGGGTTACCAGCACTGTTCCCCATTTTTAAGAATTGTCTTTGGTTTGTATGTATGTATTTATATATTTAAAGTTTATTTATTTTTGAAAGAGACAGAGTGTGAGTGAGAGCTAGGGAGGGGCCGAGGGGCCGAGAGAGAGGGAGACACAGAATCCGAACCAGGCTCCAGCCCCGACGTGGGGCTCAAACTCATGAACTGTGAGATCATGACCTGAGCCGAAGTTGGACACTCAACCGACTAAGCCACCCAGGTGCCCCTAAGAATTGTCTTTGGTATTTAAAATATAATTCGTGGGCTGAAGGAACATAATCCCAAGGTGTTTATATGGTTAAACATCAAATAATGCACCTTGTTTGGTAAAAAGCATGACGCTATGCATATGGTGGTTGGGAGGTTAAACTGGGAAGGTTATATGTTACTAACTTTAGAAATTCTGTCCTGATGGATTGATGGTTGATTTAAATATAAATTCGTGCCAAGTACCTGTTTTTAGGAGTGGATTATTATGGCTGCAGTTTCCCTGAAGTCTTATTTCTGTTCGCCTTTGTGTGGCTTTAAGAAAACGAAGAATGGGAATGTGCAAATTGAGTTCTTTTTTCCCTTTTGTATTTATTTGTTTTTATGTTTTTCTATCAGACAAGTGCCCTCCTCAGTCCCCATCCCGTTTCACTCAAACCCCACCGACCTCCCCTCTGGTGACCATCAGTGCTCTGTGGTGAAGAGTCTGTTTCTTGGTTTGCCCCCTCTCTTTTCCTGCCTTTGCTCGTTTGTTTCTTAAATTCCAAACGTGAGTGAAATCATACGGTATGAATCTTTCTCTGACGGACTTATTTCACTTAACATCGTACACTCTAGTTGCATCCACGTAGTTGCAAATGGCAAGGTTTCATTCTTCTTTATGTGTGAATAATATTCCATTGTGTATACATTACGCTTCTTCATTCATCAGCCGATGGACACTTGGGCTGTTTACATAATTGGGCTGTTGTAAATAATTCTGCTATAAACATTGGGTTACATGTATCTCTGAATTAGTGTTTTTATATTTTGGGGGTAAATACCCAGTAGTGCAATTGCTGGGTCATAGGATAGTTCTATTTTTAACTTTTTGAGGCACCTCCGCACTGTTTTCCAGAGCGGCTGCCCCAGTTAGCATTCCCACCAGTGGTGGAAGAGGGTTCCCCTTTCTCTACTTCCCCACCAACACCTGTTGTTGATTTTAGCCATTCTGATAGGTGTGAGGTGGTATCTCATCGTGATTTTGATTTGTGCTTCCCTGATGATGAGTGATGTTGAGCATCATTTCCTCAAAACGTTTAGGAAGAAAAGCACTGACTTTAGCCAGGTTTTCCCCTTCGTGTCTCGTAAACACGGACGGTCCAGGAGCTGGACGCGAAGTAGTGATGCAGCCCACTGAGGCACGTTGAGGCACTCACAGATAAATGTGCCCACCGTACAGTCCCTCCCTCGCTGCTGCACAAGCAGCCATCCTGAGAACCTGGTGCATCACCAGAAGCCAACAGCAGGTGTGGACGGGATGTGGACGGGACGCCAGGCCTCCCTGCCAAGCACCGCGCTGGCCCGGGCTCGTCCAGCGTGGCCGTCGGCGCAACTGGTACACATCATCTCCAGTTCACATTCGACTCAGCTCTTTTGTGCAGCGTCTCAGGACACGCTTACTTGCCAGTCACACACAATAGCACACACTTCTCCCAGTAGCGATTTATAAAAATAATTCAGATGAGAGACTACTTTCAGAATTGTTAAAGAAGTCAGATACAGAGAATGTCAGCATTTCTTTTCCCCAAACTCACATTCTTTTTACGATGCCAGAAAGCCTTTTCCAAAATGTCTTGGGCCTAAATAAACACTGCAAAATGGAGGTAACTGCGTAAAATAAACTGTAAGTATTAGCATAATGTGGTATTGGGTTTTAGACTCCATTCGCTTTCCTGGTATTTTCTGTGTGACGCATAACTATACGAAGTGAACTCCAATCAACAAGTATTGAGGCAAAATACCATTGCAGATACGTGATTTTTGTTTGTTTTGTTTTTCCTGTTTTTCAGCTTTATTTCCTTGCTCCTATCACTTCCTAATCCGAGGAGCCCATTGCACTAAATTCCCTACGTCCCTGCGTGGTAGTTGTGTGCTCAGGACTTCTTTTTTCCTCTACCCTATTCCGCTGCTTACACTTCAGTGCAGGTGTTGAACAGACTGATAAATAAAACATCGCAGCAAAAAGTGCTGAGAATAAAAATACAGCACTGGGGAGAGGATAACTAGCTGAGGAGGGGGATCATCATGGGGTGGGTTCTGGTTAAAAGGGATCATCATGGGGTAAGTCCTGGTTAAAGGGGATCATGGGGTTGGTCCCAGTTAAAGGTATCATCATGGGGTGGGGTGCTGGTTAAAGGGGTTCATCATGGGGTGTGGTGCTGGTTAAAGGAGGTCATCATCAGGTGGGGTGCTGGTTAAAAGGGATCATCATGGCGTGGGGTGGTGGTTACAGGGGATCATCATGGGGTGGGGTGCTGGTTACAGGGGGTCATCATCAGGTGGGGTGCTGGTTAAAGGGGATCACCATGGTGTGGGGTGCAGGTTAATGGAGGACATCATGGGGTGGGGTCCTGGTTAAAAGGGGTCATCATGGGGTGGGTGCTCATTAAAGGGGATCATCATGGGTTGGGATGCTGGTTAAAAGGGATCATCATGGGGTGGGGTGGTGGTTATAGGGGATCATCATGGGGTGGGGTGCTGGTTAAAGGGGGTCATCATGGGGTGGGGTGCAGGTTAATGGAGATCATCATGGGGTGGGTGTTGGTTAAACGGGATCATCATGGGTTCGGGTGCTGGTTAAAGGGGATCATCATGGGTTTGGGTGCTGGTTAAAGGGGGTCATCATAGGATGGGTGCTGGTTAAAGGGATCATCATGGGATGGGGTCCTGGTTAAAGAGATCATCGTGGGGTGGATCCTGGTTAAAGGGATCATCATGGGTGGGGTGCTGGTTAAAGGGGGTCATCCTGGGGTGGGGTGCTGTTTAAAGGCGATTATCATGAGGTGGGTGCTGGTTAAAGGCAATCATCACGGGGTGTGATGCTGGTTAAAGGGGGTCATCATGGGTGGGTGCTGGTTAGAGTCATTAAATAGGGGCTCTGACAGTTGTGTTGAGGAGCTGGAGACATGAAGCCATCTCACACTGAGATATGGCAGGTGGTGTGGTGTGAAGATGTGTACCACCTTCTAGGACCTCAACGAGGGGTTGTTGGGTTTGAGATCCAGGGCTGGACAGTTCGCAGCTGCATTCGCAAGTGTGCAGTCGGGTTGCGGTCCACGTGGAAATAAAACCTTGGATGCTTCTGCGGTAGACATCATTTGTGACCGTAAGAGTGAGTGTATGTGCTCGGCAAGGGTAGGAAGAAAAAAGCACGACCCAGGAGGAGGCCAGCATTTAAAGACGGGAGTTTCAAGATCTCGGTGCAGAGGATCTGGGGGGCGGCCAGTGAAGGGCACAGGAGGGAGGTGGGCGCTGAGGGAGGGATGGTCTCTTCTGAGGCCTTTTATTCGTTCGGTGGGGCAGTATCGTCGCCCTTTTCCGCAGTGACTTGTGTACCTTACGGTTTATGAAAAAATAAGAAACGTATGGTTCTGGAGGTAAGCATTTTATCCGCCGAGAAAGAGAATTTGATGGATGTGCTGGAGATTTGAGGAGAGAGCGAGGTCTGTAGATGTTGTGTGGGACAGGTAAGCACTGTTGAATCCCGGGATGTGGGAAGATGGCCTCACCGAGGGGCCACGTTACTCCGCTTGGCCGTGTTGTGCACATACGTGGTGCACACGTATGCATACGCAGTGGGCTAACGACTGAATCTACCCAGAACTATGGTTTCGACCAAGAAAACAGCATGATTCAGCAAATCCTTCCATTGGGGATTGGCGTGACCATGTGGTTGGCTGTGGCCAAAGGAAGAGCTGGGAGTGGTTTTCTGCCCTCTGGGCTGAAGCATTTACAAACCTAAGGGTCATGTTGGTGAAAGGACCTGGTATGAGCTGAGGTGGCCTCGGATGTTGACCGAGTGCAGGGGGAGAGCCCCCCTGAGGACTTAGATTGATGGAAACTTTTATGAGAACGGGAATTAACCTTTTGTTGTTTCTAGCTGCTGTGCGTTTGGTGATGTTGTCACGTGTCATCTGGTGTGTCCTGCCTGAGAAACAGGCATGTTTGCGAGAGCAGGTGCCTGAGGTCAGGGGAAGGACGAGGGCAGAAATGCTGAGATGTAGAAGCATGAAGCCTGTGAAGATTTAAGTCAGCAGGAGTCGCGAGGGCGTAAGTGTCGGGTGCGGAGATGACGTTAGGACGGAGTGGGGAAGGAGGAGAGCATGGGGTTTACTGTGGTGTGTGACCTGCGACCACGGAGGAGGGGGAACCAAGGAAGTTTCTGGAAGTAGCTATAAAAAGCAGAAGGAGGTAATCATAAAACAAAATTAACCTCAAAGGATGTGGCTTTTCAAAGGGAATATATCTGAAGCACATAACCTTTTATCAGAATTTCAAGGTCCGTAGCAAACGGCAACTTTAAAAATGGGTTGTGTTCTTGGATTTCAGACCTCAGAAACAGCATCGAAATATACTCCCAAAGTAAGCACGTTGCCGTGTGGGAGTCTCCAAACAAAGACTATTTGGACTGAAATTATAATGTGTTCACACAAATTACAAACCTTGACTTCCACTAATGTTGCCTCAAGGTTGGTTTTTCTTCTAATTAATTCACAGTTATGATATATATATTTTTAAAAGTATGTCGGTTTCTTACATTATTTGGAAATAAAAAGACAACATCTGTCCCTTCCACTCAATTTTAACGTGAAGTCAAAACTGCGAAAAAAATACAGTCCGCCTACTTCCTTTTACACGAATTTATGTTCATTACACTTTTCTGTCAAAAACCTGGAGTCATATACTTGACAACGTGAACTTTTGTCTCTATTACCTAGTGATCAATAGTGTTTGCTTTTTCATTATTATTATTCGGCAAAGTTCGTTGTGTTGCTTGGCCTTGTTTAGTGCTTTGTAGAATTTAGGAACATGAAGGGGTAAAACAGCACACACCACACCGGACCTCCAGGCGGTTTGGGCAAATAGTACGCGGCCAACTATGTTACAAAGGGGGGAAGGACCCCTTGTCTTCGCTGGTATTTCAATGGCGTTTTTACGATCCTACTACCTGCTTTAAGTTTCCAAAGTCCTTTATAGTAATTCGCTTGGAAAATTCCATAATTATATCTATGTGTATTACACCTGTTTCCTAAAATCACCATGACAATCCCGTTAGAATACTTTTGGCGGGAAAACGACTATTGTTTTCCCTCTGGATTTGGTTTAAAAACATATGTATTATCTAAACTGAGATCATGTAAAAGTGACATATAAAGGGGATATTGTGGCTTTCAACTTTACAAAATGAACTGTTTTCGCTGTTTGCATTTTGTTTCTTAATCAACAAGACTATTTGTAGGACCCTTTTGCCCATATTTTTTACAACCTTATGAGCAAATGAGCAATTGACGACACATATTGAGAATGTACTATCCGGTTGCTTTTCACATCATCCACGTACACAGGTGAAACTATGATGGTCACGATGACGAATGTACCACATGGAATACTGTCCTGCTCGTTCGCAGCCCACCTCGCCAGCCACTGACCATGTCCCCAGGCACAACTGATGTGCTGTCTGTCACCCTGAGTTTGCCTGCATTTTCTAGGATTTTATAGAATCGGAATCATGTAATACCCGCTCTTTCTTTCTTTGGCTTCCACTCAGCGTAGTCAGTTTGAGGTACCACGTTGTGTGGATCCTTTGCTTGTTGCATTTTGGCTTATTTTATTTTATTTTTAATGTATTTTATAGACCTGTCACAATTCTCTTCTTCCATCACTTGTTAATGGGCTTGTGGTTTGGGGTGTCCCTGGTTCTGGCTACCGCGAGTAAAGTTGCTGTGACGTTTCGTGTACGGTCATTGTGTGAACATGTGCTCGTATTTATCAAGGGTAAATCCCCATTCCTGTAGGGGCTGAATTACATGGAAGTGTCAGGAACTTTTGAAGAAGCCGACAGCTTCTCCAAGTGTTTCTGCCCCTTTACAATCCCACAGTCGTGTACGAGAATTCCGGTTGTGCCCTGTCCTCGACACTTGGTGCAGCTTTGTTATTTTTCGACATTTTTATGGGGATTTAACAGGTGTGTCCTTGAGTTTGACTCTTTAATTGGTTTGCAGCTACTAATGTCGAGCATCTTTCCAAGTGCATTTTTGCCATCATGTATCCTGTTTGCTGATGGGCCAGCTCAAACCATTTGCCTCTTTGTGAGAAATTAGTTGTCTTATTTATTGTGAGTCTTTATATATTGTGGATATAGGTTCTTTATTGAATGTACAATCTGAAAATAATTTGTGGTTTGTTTTCTTTTCCATTCCCCTGACTTTTGAAGAGCAGAGATCCTTGACGTTGATGCATTATGATTGATCAGTTGTTTCTTTTTACGGCCCATGCATGTGGTGCTATAAGAAACCTTTGCCCCACCCAAATATTGTCTCTGGCCTGGCCGTTCCTAGCCCTGTGTGGCTCTGTGGTTACGCCTTGTGCTCTGATCCGGTGGTTCTTTCTCTGGAGGCCAGTGGCCTCTTCACACACATGTTCAGAACACATCGACACAAGGAGGACTGTCACATCCCCACGCTGGTGTCTCTCTCTGTTCACTTCTTTCCTGTCCAGTATTCTTCACCGTGTGCCCTGGCTTCCTCAGCCTCCTGGCCTTCCAGCTCCATCCCCTCAATTCAGGGGGACTTCTGGGCTGGGGCCACAGCCTGGGAGCTGTCTTGAGGCAGCCAGGTGAGGCAATCGTGGGGATACCGTCATTATTTCCCCTTCCTCAGCGATCTGTGTTGTATACAGTCTCACCACCGTTGTTTCGTGTCTTTGTGTAGTTGTTCATTCATTCTAGGTGATTCCTATCCCTGTTAGTCTGTCTCAGCCAGAAGTGGAAGACCCAGTGGTGTCGACCTGACATCCACTTATTTCGTTCCCCTTTCCTAATCTCGTGTCTGTTACATAGTCGTTTTGCTGTCCCGCTCTTACTGCTGTGACATGTGCTTCTTCATTAGCCTCATTACTGTTGACTCCAGAGTTGTCAATGGAATTGAGCGAATACATTACTAGATCTCCATAAATCAACTAAGTCATTTATTTCTAAGGGTCAGTCAGGATGAATTAATTGCATGCTTTTTGGGAGACAGCTCTATGGGTTCTCGTGTTTCTGCGTGTCATGTAAGCAGAGGAACTAACTTCTTCTTGATTATCTTTTCAAAGATGTTTGCGTGGAGACTGTCCTTGGAAGACAGAGATGACATTGTCCTGTAAAGCGAAGGGCATGTTTGCTTACAGTCTTGGAAGATAGAGATAACCTGTGCCTCCAGAGCAAAGGGCAGGCATGTTTAGTGCCCTTTATAAAACACTCGGGTTATCTGACTTCAGGTTTCCTCTCTTGTACTCTCTACCCACCTGTAATCTGGCCCTTTCCTTGTAGCCCTTTGGGAATTAGCGCCTAGGGAACCAGCACAAGAAACTGTTAGTATTCTGACTGCTGCTGTTTCTGAGAGTCATAAAATCCTGTGTCTCTGACCAAGGAGTCCTATGTCTTCTGCCAATGCTCATGATACTGTGGCGGAGTAAATTCTCATTTAAAAGAAGGGCAAAATCTCAGACTTTTTACAGTTTTGAGGCGCTTTTGCAAATAATTTGCAAACACAGGTTGAATAGAATTACTAGTGGCAATAAGTTTCTTCTACTGGTTTTAAATCATTATTAATGTGTGACAGCTATGTAAAAAGGGTGTTTTAGACCACACTGGTGTGCTATGACATACCATGCTAACATCTCTTGAAAGTGAGTAAATGGAACAAAGGAAACATTTTGGCACACTTCCTGAATTGGTAGTCAAATTTAACATCAATGCATCAAAAGAAATTCACTGAAACTAAGTGAGTCTTGAGGAATTTTTTTACTGCTTGCCTTACCATTCTGTCTGGGACATATCAAAACATAAGGAGTGGCAGGAAGTAATAGCCGCTTGGATAAAGAGGACTGACTTTTCCTTTTCTTCGGGTCTTTCCATTGGTCTCTTTCTCTGAGCAAGTGGAGAATGACAACTATAACAAGATGAGGTCATTTTCCATGTTTACATGTTCATGCTTGAGAGGTTGTAACCACTTGGATGAAGCAACCTGAGTCCCAAGTAATTCACATTTATTTTGAGTGGTTGGTAATGTATCAAGCAAAGTGAAGTCCATAGGAAACATACACCACCATCAATATGAAAGACAGACACACGTAATGTATCCAAGAAATTTTTGTGTTTCTTTGAGCATATTGTTTGACCTTTGTGTGACTCTGCCTCCTCGTCTGGAAAAGGCAAAATAATGGCATTTACTTCAAAGGATTGTTGTAGGTATTAAATGAGTTTGTATATGCAAAACATTTAGAACATAACCTTGCACTTAGAAAGGGAATTCATAAGTCTTAATTGGCTCTAATTATAAAGGAATAGACTCATTACCAAAGTGTTACACAATAAAATTAATTAAGTGAAGGAAGAAAGATGTATGATTCCTGTGACAGCAGTAACAAACTATCACAAATTGGGTGGCTCACAACAACAGAAACTTACTGCCTCACGATTTGGGAGGCCAGAGGTATGAAATCAAGGTGTTGATAGGGCTTTACTACATCCAGACCCCACGGGGTTGTCTTCCAGCTTCCGGCAGCCCCAGACGTTCATTGGTTTGTGGCAACATAGCCCCAATCCCTGCGTCCGCCTTCATGTGGTTTCCTCCCTGTGTCTCTTCATCATCTTCCCTCTGTATGTATCCATATCTATATCCAAGTTGTTCCTTTTCATAGCGGCACGATCATATTGGATTAGGGCCCACCCTAATGACCTTATTTTAAAATTTGATTACCTCCATAAAGACCCTATTTCCAAATAAAGTCACATTCTGAGGTAGTGGAGGTTAGGACTTCATCACATCTCTTTGCAAGGAAGAATTTAGTCCATAGCAGGAGGAATTATGCTACCTGTGTAATTAAGTAATATGGATACTTTATTGAAAAAAATGTATCTAAAAATATAAGAATATGCTCCATAAACTTACCGTTACTTAACATTAAAATATTTTAGGGTAATCTTGACAACGTACAGAGAATGCTTTATTAGTTACAGTGATACCACCCAAGTGGCAATGGTGTAAATGCGATTTACAGTTCAGTTCACGTGGCCACGTTCCCTTGAAAGCATATGACTGGTGATCGTGGGATGGGAGCAAAGATTAAAAGACATAGCAGTTTTTGTATTAGGTTGATTTTTCTTAATAAATAATAAAATAATTTGAATGACCTAAAACACAACTGCGTCGAGCAGCTGGGTCGCGGGGTGGATTTGTACAGAGCTTGCCTGCCTGTAGGCGGTGCCTGTTGAATCCAAAGACTCTGAAGTCTATGTGTCTGGACATTAAATCCCAGTAAGTAGTGGGGCTTATTATACTTAACATGGTCCTGATTAACTGGTGACAGTTAAGAATCATTGCTTAGGTCTTCAAATCACATTCATTTGGTACAATATGATTCATTCATTCAGCTGTGGAAACAAGACCTAAAGATATACGTTAAACAATTATCTCCATCACTTTACATTTTAGATTCGAATTTCATCATTATTTTATTTTCTACTTGCAATGACAAACATTAGGTAACCTAATTAGAGATAAAACATTTAGTCGTAAAAAATATGCCCTCAGAAAGGATTAGAACTCAGGCATCGCATTCTGGACTCATTGTCAGTGTAGCATGAATTGGGGGAAAGAGTGGACAGCAGATCATCAGGGCTCTAGATCAAGCATTCTGACAAAGGGAGACATAGAAGGGATCGAAGACTCTACCCCACTGCCTCCACATCTAGGACTTTGTGGAACAAATGCTAAAATAATCCAGAGGTTTTATCATACACCCAATCAAAGAACCATATGTATGGATGGGTATCACTTCTTCCCTGTGTTTTCTCAGAGCAGCGCTTCTTCAGAATTCCAGGGGCTGAGTTCAGTCAGCTACAAAAGAATCAGAGATTTTGAGAATATATGAAGGTGAAATATAAGAATTTCATGAATAGTCTATTCCGAGCCTTTCCTATAATTTAACTTTAAAAGAGGGTTGTATGTTAGCCAATCTGACAATAAATTATATTTTAAATAAATAAATAATAAATAAAAATAAAAGAGGGTTGATTTACATTGGAAGATCTAAGGTATCACTTAGAGTTAAATTATTTTTAACAAATTCAGATGGCCTATGGTGGGGCAAAGTCTCACTGTACTGGGCACCATATTCTAAGTCTCTTTTCTACCATGAGAATTATAGAGCAATCCCAAATGTACAAGATACATTGCTTTATTTAAATTAGCTACAGTCTGATGTTGCACAAATATGAATGAATAACAAGAAAAAGAAGCAAAACCAAGTGGAGTAAGGGCCCACGGAAAATTACTGAAATGTGGTATTTCCCTCTATTACGGCAGTTAATCATCTAAGGCTTGAGAAAAAAGGGACATGAGGGGCCTGAACTTGGTTTAGGAATGTTACAATATCCATTCATGTATAATACTAAAGACAGTTATAACCCTAGCTATTGTATTTTGAATAGTCTCTATGTGTCAGACATTGTGATAAATGTTTGGTGATAGACATTTAATTAAAACAACCCATTGAGTTGATAGTATTGTTTCCTGTGTGGAGATGAGGAAAATAAGACTCTTGTATATCAAACAACATGCCATATCCATGAAGCTCCAGGTTAACATCATGGTGGACATTGTTCAGGTGATCAACAGCCATCATAGTCTTCCATGGTCCTTGGTGAGAAGTCCACATATAGCATGAAGCCACGGTCCAGCTTCCCACAGAATCGGGTGGAGAAGAGTTATGGAGAAGGAAGGATTCCAAGTAACTGCGGTGAGGCTACAAGCAGGAGTTATCTCCCTGGGGGTTAGAATGTCAGACAGAAAAACTGAGTCTATTTAGTAGCAAAAGAATGCCAGACGTGGATTGTGGATGTACCACACTTTGCATTCACCCTGCCTCATCTTGACAAATTACCTGTTCTAAGTCACAACATAGTGATGGTCTCAACCAGGATTCAGACCCAGCTCTACCTAAGTGCCAAAACTATGTAATTTCCATTATGTGTTAATAGTTTACCTGTAGGGACTGAAATAACAGGCACAAAGCAGGCATGGCCCCCAAATATTCAGTTGCTTAGGAACTGGTTGAAAGTGACTTTAAGTGGCAAAATGACTTACCTTAGCTACTCTATATTTCAGAGGGTGAGAAAAAGTCTATTGAACTAAGAAATTTAAATAAAAAAGTGACCTGTCAGCCGGCAAATAAGCACATTAATTAATTAATTCTGATATTACCAGTTGATCTCTTCTTTTTTGATTTTTCATTTTTCATTTTTTCTTTTTTATTTAAGTATAATTAATATACAGTGTTATATTAGTTTCAAGGGTATGATGTGGTGATTCAACACGTCTATACATTGCTCAGTACTTATCACAACAAGTGCCCTCTTTAATCCCCATCACCTATTTAATCCATCACCCCCCTCCCCACCCCCGCCACACTTTCTGGTAACCATCGGTTTGCACTGTATGTTTAAGAGTCTTTTCATTTGTCTTTTCTTCCCCTTTGTTTGTTCATTGTATTTTCCTCAAATTCCACATATGAGTGAAAGTATATGGTATTTGTCTTCCTCTGACTGATTTTTTTCACTTAAAATTACACTCTCCAGCTCCCTCCATGTTGTTGCAAATGACAAGATTTCATTCTTTTTATGGCTGAGTAATATTCCAGTGTGTGTGCGTGCGTGTGTGCGTGCGTGTGTGTGTGTGTGTGTGTGTGTGTGTGTATACCACATCTCCTTTATCCATTCCTCCATGGATAGATACTTGGGTTTCTTACATAATTTGGCTGATGTAAATAAAGCTGCAGTAAACATAGAGGTGCATATATCTTTTCAAATTACTGTTTTCATTTTCTTTGAGTGCATTCCCAATAGTGGAAATAGTGGGTCATAGGGTAGTTCTATTTTTAACTTTTTGGACAAACCTCCATACTGTTCTCCACACTGGCTGCACAGTTTGCATTCCCACCAACAGTACAAGAGGGTTTCCCTTTCTCCACATCCTCGCCAACGCCTATTGTTTCTTATGTTGTTGATTTTCGTCATTCTGACAGGTGTGAGGTGGTATCTCATCGTGGTTTTAATTTACATTCCCCTGATGATAAGTGATGTTGAGCATCTTTTCATGTGGCTAGTGGCCATCTGTAGGTCTTCTTTGGAAAAATGTCTATTCTGCCCATTTTTAATTGGATTATTTGAGCTTTTTGGTGTTGAGTTGTACAAGTTCTTTATATATTTTGAATATTAACTTCTTATCAGATACATCATTTATAAATACCTTCTCCCAAAAGTATGTTGCTTTTTTGTTTTGTTGATGGTTTCTTTGCTGTGCAAAGTTTTTAATTTTGTTCTGGTCCCAGTAGTTTAACTTTGCTTCTGTTTCCCTTGCCTAAAGAGACATACCTAGAAAAATGTTTCTACTGCTGATGTCAGAGAGATTACTACTTATGTTTTCTTCTAGGAGTTTTATGGTTTCAGGTCTCACATTTAGGTCTTTAATTTATTTTGAGGGTTTTTTTGTTTGTTTATTTTTGTTTTTTGTGGTTTTTTTTATACGTGGTGTTGGAAAGTGGTGCAGTTTCATTATTTTGCATGTAGCTTCCCAGTTTTCCCAGCACTGTTTATTGAAGAGACTGCTTTTTCATCATTGTATGTTCTTGCCTCCTTTGTTATAGATGAATTGATCATCTAAGTGTGGGTATTTCTGGGCTGTGTGTTCTGTTGATCTGTGTGTCTATTTTTCGGCCAGTACCACACTGTTTTGATTACTACAGCTTTGTAATATAACTTGAAATCTGGGATCGTGATACTTTCCAGTTGTGTTCTCCTTTCTCAAGATTGCTTTGGCTACTCAGGGTGTTTTGTGGTTCCAGACAAATTTTAGGATTATTTGTCCTAGTTCTGTGAAAATGTTGTTGGTACGTTGACAGGGATTGCATTCAATCTGTAGATTGCTTTGGGTGGTATGGAAATTTTAACAATATGGGTTCTTCTAATCCATGAGCATGGAATGTCTTTCATCTGTATCAGATACTCCTTTCAAATATGCATTGTTAAATACAGAGTTCATAAAGATATACGGAGGGGTGCCAGGGTGGCCCAGTTGGTTAAGCATCTGACTCCCGATTTCAGCTCAGGTCGTGATCTCACGGTTCATGCATTCAAGCCCTGCGTCATATTACCAGTGCTGACAGCTCAGAGCCTGGAGCCTGCTTTGGATTCGGTGTTCTCTCTCTCTGCCTCTCCCCCACTTGTGTGCACACGCTCTCTCTCTCTCTCTCAAAAATAAATAAACATTTTAAAAAGATATATGGATATATGAGTTTTATTTCCCAGTAGTTTTTGTCTGTCATGGAAATACTCAAACTCTTCTTCCAGCCAGTGTTACAAGGGCAGATTTTAGAATTTTTAGATTTGACCAGTCCCATTGGGCAAAACTCAGCCTCTCTGAGACATAAGTCCTTTAGCAGTCCAATGGGAATAGCTATCAATACCTGCATCGTAAATTTGGTGAGGGGCATCAGGGTGGCTCAGTCAGTTAAGCGTCTGACTTCGGCTCAGGTCATGATCTCGTGGTTTGTGAGTTTGAGCCCCACATTGGCCTTGCTGCTGTCAGCGCAGAGCCTGCTTCGGATCCTGTCTCTCTCTCTCTCTCTCTCTCTGCCTTCCCCTGCTCATGCTCTCCCTCTCTTTCTCAAAAAAAAAAAAAATCCAAAAAAATTTTAAATAAATAAATAAATAAATTTGTTGAAATAATGCAATATAGGTTCTAATATCATTTCCATCATCTTTATCAGCATCCTCCTTTTCTCTCTACTTACACATCTGTGTCTTTTTGTGTGGAATAAATTGCTGTCTTTTCTAGAATGTCACAATCTATACTAAACGTGTTCAGTCCACTTCAAATTCTGACAGCTTTTCAGGACACCCCTTACGCCCCAGTGCCAAATAGTCAGACACTCATTCAGGTACCTGTCTCTGAATCAAAAAAGGATTCAGTATTTTACATAATCCCTTACTGATGATCAATTTTGTCTTTTCCATTTTATGAGTTTAATGAAAGCAAAACTCTAGCTACTTTCACTTAAAAATGATTATTTTTAACTTATCACCACAGCAATACCTTGCATGTTAAATAGATAGTAATACCAGCTTGGATGGGCTTGGCTGGGTGTTAAGACCTTGCCTCACATCCCCATCTTCTTTCAGTGTTTTGTGGTCATTGATGGTCCAGCAGCAGCATCTAGAGTGAAGCCGAGAAAGGAATCAGAGGATGACCCTAGAGGTTCTTGTGATTTTTATTTTTTATTTAGGAGAATTTTTATGGATTCTGCACACTTATAAGGATACTACTAAAAATAATACCTGGTCTCCTAGTTCTTCATCATTAATATACATTATTGTATTTTACTTTCACTTGTTGGCAGATGAGGATGGATGGAAAAATGGTTGATAAAATTTTACATGACAGGGATGTTTGAGATTAATTCTTACTTTGCAACACGGATTGCCTTCATTAGCTATCGTGATTAATAACAGACAGATGGGATTCAAGAATTCTCTCCAGAAGAGATAGTAAGACCACAAAAGACTCCAAATCGCCAAAGTTATCTTGAGAAAGGAGAACATGCTGGAGGCATCATGCTCCTTGATTTCAAACTACGTTAGAAAGGTATAGTAATAAAAGACAGTATGGTGCTGGCATAAAAATAGGCACATGGACCAATGGAACAGAATAGAGAGTCTAGAAATAAACCCATGCCTATATGGTCAATTAATTTATGTCTTACGGCATAATCAAAAATCAGATCAGAATGGATTAAAGACTTGAGTGTACCCCTGAAACTATAAAATTCTTGGATTAAAACATAGGGAAAAAGTTCTGTGAGATCCATCTTGGCGATGATTTTTTTTTTTTTAATTTGACACGGAAACAAAAATAAGCAAGTGGGACTACCTCAAAGTAAAAGCTTCTGCACAGCAAAGGAAACCATCAACAAAATGAAAAGGCAACTTTGGAATGGGAGAAAATATTTGCAAATTATAGATATCTTAAAGGATTAGTATTTAAAATACATAAAGAACTCATATAACTCAATAGCAAAAAAAAAGTAAAAGAAAACATAAAAATGGTCAACAGGTATATGAAAAGGTGCTCAACATCACTAATTATCAGGGAAATGCAAACTAAAACCACCATGAGATATCACCTCATACCTGGTAGAATGGTTATTATCAAAAAGACAAGAAATGACAAGTGCTGGTGAGGATGTGGAGAAAAGGGAAACTTTGACAATGTTGGTGGGAATGCAAACTGGTGCAGCCTCTCTGGAAGACAGTAGGGAGGTTCCTCAAAAATTAAAACTAGAATTAACACATGGCCCAGCAATTGCATTTCTGTGTATTTACCTGAAGGAAAAGAAGACAATGAATTCTAAAAAATAATGTGCATCCACATGTTCAACGCAGCATTATTTACAATAACCAAGATGTGGACACAACTGAATGTGTGTGTGTGTGTGTGTGTGTGTGTGTGTGTGTGTGTGTGTAAATGAGACACAATGAAATACTATATAGCTATGAAAAGGAAAGAAATCTTGCCATTTGTGACCACATGGATGGACCTTGAGCTCATTATGCAAAGTGAAATAAGTCAGACAGAGTCATCAAATACTGTATGATCATACAGTCATCAAATACTGTATGATCTCATTATATGTGCAGTTTTAAAAACAAAGGAAAAACAAGTTCATAGATACAAAGAACAGACTGGGTGATTGCCAGAGGCAGGTCATGGGGTTGGGCAAAATGAGTGAAAGGGGTGAGAAGGCTCACACTTCTAGTTATAAAATGAATAAGTCATGGGGGTGTAATGTATGCATGGTGACTATAGTTAATAGTGCTTTATTGCATGTTTGAAAGTTGCTAAGAGAATCGATATTTAAATGTATTAAAAAAGATATTTAAAAAAATTTGTAGCTATGTTGGTGAAGGATGTTAACTAGACTTATTGTGGCAATCATTTAGCAATATATATAAAAATGGAATCATCGTGGGTTTTTTTGAATTATTATGTTTTATACCTGAAAGTAATATTGTTTTATATGTCAATTATACAAAAAATATTAAACAAATAATTTACAATGAAACAAAAAAATAAGAGATTATAGGAAAATCTTATAGTCCTGTTCCTTTTCTTTTGTTGAATTCTCTCTTAATATGTCTTTCGTCTGAGAACTAAGGGTCTTACACACACACACACACACACACACACACACACACACACGTATATATATTTTGCATATATACATATGTAATTTTTTAAGTTTAATTTTGAGAGATAGAGACAGAGCATGAATGGGTGAGGGGCAGAGAGAGAGAGAGAGAGGGAGACAGAATTCAAAGCAGGCTCCAGGCTCTGAACTGTCAGCACAGAGCCTGATGCGGGGCTTGAACTCATGAACTGTGAGATCATGACCTGAGCCAAAGATGGAGGCTTAACCTACTGAGCCACCCAGGTGCCCTATGGGTCTTACCAATTTATAAATAAGTTACCGTGCCCAAAAAAAAGGAGAATATGGCAGTCGTGTAGAATGACATATGCTAAGTTTTCATTATTTTATTCACATGTATTTTTTAAGCATATGGTAAGTTATATTTTGTATATTATTATTATTAAAATTCTTTTTTACTATTTATTTATTTTTGAGACAGAGACAGAGCATGAACGGGGGAGAGACAGAGAGAGAGGGGGAGACTCAGAATCCGAAGCAGGCTCCAGGCTCTGAGCTGTCAGCACAGAGCCCGACGCGGGGCTCGAACCCACGGACCGTGAGATCATGACCTGAGCTGAAGTCAGACGCTTAAATGACTGAGCCACCCAGGCACCCTGGTATTTTGTATATTATTTTACTTCCTTGGTCAGACATCAAGATTAACAAAGTTAGATCCCTTCTCTACTACTACTTAATAATTTCCTCTAAAACTACCATAATCTGGTATACACAGATGATTTTGTAAGCAGATATTGGAGTGCTGAGGTTGTTGATAATGCATGAAGCTCTCTCTAACACTTCCCAATCTCCCTTACATTGAAAGTACAATTATATCTTCATTTTTACGTGAAGAAACTGAGAGTTAGAGATGTTGAAATATTGTGTTATACAGCAAGGGAGAACTAAAATCTGAATTTGAACTCATGTGCACTTGACTCTAAAAGATTTTTTATTAACTATGTTATGAAGTTTTAATCACCATACTTAAAGTGGTAGCTCTTAGTTGATGTATTTCCAATCATTTTTAAACTAATTTTTTTCTTTTATGGAATACTCAGAAATACTGTTTTAGATCATCATAATTTAAGTAATACACGTGCCTCTCAGATTATCTTGTACTGAATTTCTTTAAAGCATGCTGTATTTTTAAGGATGTATGTACAGTACTGTATTCCTCAGCCCTTCTTTTTCACAAATGGCCCAACTGACGATTTTCAGTCTGTAATGTGTTTAGAGTAACAACGTTTTACTTACTTAAAGATTATGCCATCATAACTTAAAACTTGTAGGTCATGGTTCAAAAATAAGAAATAATTGAAAAGAGAAGAGAAACAGCCAGAGTAATTCTTTTGGTTTTAATAGATGTAGAATTTATGATTCAAGGCTTAATTTGAAGCTTAATACTATGTAAGTGTTTGGCATTTCCCTGAAACACAAAACCTAAGCAAGATTAATATTTCAAGGAGGAGGCACAGCAAGAGATTAAGCCCACTCGTCCCACCCACAACTCAGTGTCACCTTGTTTTTCTTGGGTTGGTAAGTGTAGAGTGATTCAGAATATACCTTACCCCATTGGATCGGCTAACTACTTATCAAAGTGTTAACAAAATGTAAGGTTAACAATGTTACCGGGATCTTTTCCCTTAAGAACACCAAGAATCTATTATAATGTATTTTTCATTGAAAAAGTTAAATTGTTGTAGTGGCCATTAAAGATTTTGCTTTCCATTATATAGAAAATTCACAGCTACTGATGAACTCATTACCAGATAACAGAAGCCTATCAATATATAAACTATATTACAGTCACTTATAGCAATCTCTATCTTTTTTTTTTTAATTCACTGACTATATCTGGGCGCCCGGGTGGCTCAGTCGTTGAGCGTCCGACTTTGGCTCACGTCGTGATCTCACGGCTCATGAGATCTTCAAGCCCCGTGTCCGGCTCTGTGCTGATGGCTCGGTGCCTGGAGCCCGCTTCGGATTCTGTGTCTCCCTCCCTCTGCCCCTTTCCCACTCATGCTCTCTCTCTGTCTCTCAAAAATGAATAAATGTTAAAAAAAAAAATGGAAAAAATTCACTGACTATAATTCAGGACCAATGAAAAATTATGAATTATGGGTTGGAGAGGCCATCTGAAACTAAAGTTATATGTACACGCATGTACATACACATATACAAACATACACACAATAAATCCATAATAAACATTGTGAAGCAATACATAAACATGCACGTAAAATAAATCCATAATAAATATTGTGACTCAATTGTACAACTAAAACTGAACGGCTTCTCTCCTTTCTAATAGTGTATTATTGATGTCTATAAAAACTACAAGAAATCTGGCTTCCAGATGCATGTTTCCTGGTGTTAAATGTAAGAACTCCCCGTCAAAGCTGGTTACTGCAAATGAGCGTAGGAAGCAGATGACGGCAGTAAGTTAACTCGGTACGGAAATCCTCAGCACAGCAAGCTCTTCTAACGGTTCGGATCATATCAGACTCTGTCACCCGCTGGGCCTCGACACACGACAGAGACACGTCTTTCCAGGAGTTTCATTTTCACTGAGTTCAGGCTAAATGCCATGCAGACATCCAGTATTTCTCGTAGGGATATTGTTACAGCTGCCAGATAGTTCTGCTGGAATTCAGGTCAGGAAGGAAACTACACCCTTCCCCAAACTCTCCAGGCTGTTCTCTGACAATAGCTCTAATATCACACAGAGTATACTTTGATTCGATTTTCCTTGAACTATTTCATGTTCGAGTGGGTAAAGAATAGATTTTGTGTGTGTGTGTGTGTGTGCGTGTGCGTGTGCGTGTGTGTGTGTGTGTGTGTGTGTGTCTAACACGATGTACTGTGAATAGGGTATCTGGGCACTGTGGGACCCCCAGCTCATTTTCTTCTGGCTCCAGACTCAGAAGCAAGTATGTTACCAGAAGCCGAGCACAGAGCTGGAGTCTAAGCTAGAAACTTGAGGTCTAGCAGCCTGCCCTTTACACGTTTACTTCCAGAACACTCCCATCTATAAAGGGGAGGGCGTTATAGCATCTATAACATGGGGATGTGGGTCCCAATGGCACCTAGTTCACTCAAGTAATGCATAACCCCGAATTAAGTGCTCCATTGTAGTAACAAGTAATGGCAGTCGCCTTGAGAGTATGGACAGCTTCGTGGGCTTCCTGTGATGTCGCCCGGCACTAGGCAACATGCTCCACGTGTCGTCTTGGGAATTTCACTCAACTCGTTGGCCTGTTAACAAAGTGCTGGAGGCACAGCGGATGGTTGGACAGGAAAAGAAAAAGTCCACCTGTCAACTTTTTTGCCCTGTTACATCCTCGACAAACTAAGCTGGACTTTCTCAAATACCCAAGCTTTGGCCACAAGAAAATGTGCAAATATGTAAAGAGACTTAAAGACATAATAGTGATCTTTTGAAAATAATTGTAGCTAAAACAAAGGAGAGAGTATATTCACTCCCTGTTTGAAAACAGATCTCACTCCCGATGCCCAGGAAAGTAATTTGCACAATAAAAGGTGCTCAATAAATTTTTTTAAATTTAATTAGTTGATGGCAATTATGTAAGGAAGCCAGTTAACGAAGCAACACTGACCCCCTGGAAGATCATATACTCTGCACATGGAGAACTATTTGAGTGTTTTGGATCGTATCAAGTGATCATATTCGGTCTTGTCTTTTGTAGACTCTGTGTCCCCTTGTATCATCCTGTGTCCAATACAGCCAAGAACACAGAAGATTTGAAATTATAAGAATTATGTTAACTGTAAAATAGCTACCGAGTTCCTGTGTAGCTGTGATGCAAATGTATATATCTCCTTCTTCAGCCTCCTAACAGCGAGGAACAACAATGCGCAGAAGAAGAACAAGTACAAAAATACTTACGGAATAACAGAATATGACAGTATAGGAAATATCTTCTAAATAACACGGAAGCTGGTGCTTTCAACAGAAAACTCTTTGAATTGTCTAATGCAATAATAAATACACTAAAAGCTTCTTAAATGGATTACATATGTGGTATAATAAGGTAAATCTGAATGGAGATGTTTGGTAAGTACAGGTCTGACTTGAGGCGGATCCTGAACAAACATTTACTACCAGGCACTGAGTGTATTAAGAATTGAACACGGGAGGGGCGCCTGGGTGGCTCAGTCGGTTAAGCGGCCGACTTCGGCTCAGGTCACGATCTCGCGGTCCGCGAGTTCGAGCCCCGCGTCGGGCTCTGTGCTGACAGCTCGGAGCCTGGAGCCTGTTTCGGATTCTGTGTCTCCCTCTCTCTGACCCTCCCCTGTTCATGCTCTGTCTCTCTCTGTCTCAAAAATAAATAAACATTTAAAAAAAAAAACATTAAAAAAAAAAAGAACTGAACACGGGAAAAAATATCTCACATAATGCATTTTTTTTTAATTCTAAAGAGTGAGAATTGATCTTTACAATGATTATATAGATGACTGCAGAGTGTCTTGAGAAATTTAAAAAGAGGAATAAACTAGATTTAGGTTCTTTTCTGGGTTAACTATATTTTGTTGAATGCCAATATTTTGAGGACTGTTTCATGCTGCAAGCATTTATTAGCTATCTTTTCTGTACATAACAAGGTACTTTGTGATTTGGAGAAAAAGTTAAGATACTTTTCTCATCCAGCTTGCTTATAATTTATTAGTGGGAATAAGTAAACATACAACTATTTTATATATTTGTGTGATAGTAATAATTTGAAATATTCTTTCTTTTAAATAAGATTGGGAGTTTGGATATTGATAAATCTCATTTTTGAGTCATAGAACTTTCCATGATCCTCTTGAATAGAGATTTAATTAGGTCTCAGAGAAATCAGAAGTAATCTTTACTAACTCCCTATTGCTTTCAGAATTAGTTATAGATTTTCCATCCTCCATGGGGAAAAACTGAGAGCTTTCCCCCTGAGATCAGGAACACGACAGGAATGTCTACTCTCACCGCTGCTGTTTAACATAGTGTTGGAAGTCCTAGCCTCAGCAATCACTTGTTTCTAAAAGTGTTTTATGTCATGGCCTAAGCTTTCTACCATTGTTGCCCAAAACAATGTGTAAATGCCCAGTAAAATAGAATTTAGATTTGTATTTCTGACCACAGTCTATGCTTTCCTCACGAGACCTTTGCCTATGCCCTACAATATCACTCACACTACTAAAAATTCTTCTTTGGTGTTAAGTCACTGTCTACCACTCTCATGAATGTTATTCTAGCATCTTTGTTTCTGTTTCAGAACTGTAATGATACTTTGCTTGAATCTCTCTTTCAAAGTACCAATTATGCAAATTGAAAACACTTGGTATAATAGAAAGCTCAATGTAAATACTGTTTTTTCTTCTTTTCTTGACTCTTCAAATATTTGATAAGTAACCACATATATCAAACTGCTTGGTGCTAGTTTAACCTCGAGAGACTCAGGATCCACTGGCAGAGAGAAGTAAGTAAGCCGATGTCTAGAGTATAGGAGACTAAGGACCATGGCAGACGAAGGAGCAAATGGTTCAAAAAACAAAGTTGTAAAACAGATAACATCTTCCCCAAACTCGGATCTAAGGTACAATGGGAGGAAACAGTGAGTTTGCGGGGATGATGGGAGAGAGTCTAAAGAGAATGAAAGGCGATCTGAACTGTGCCGTGCCATAAGCACACACCTTTGAATCTCGTGAGAGCCATGCTCCACATGGAGAGGTCTTATGCAGAGGACTGGACACATGTTCCAATAGGGCCATCATGGAATCAGTGTGGGTCCTAGTTCCAGGGGGTGGGGGAAAGAGAGTGCATCAGAAGCCTCCTGGAGGAGCTTAGGGAGGAAACGATTAGGCCTGGCTGGGCGGCAGATGGGAAGGATGGGGCAAGATAGGAGAAGCTGGTAGAAGGAGCCCACGTAGCTGCCTGGGAAACTGCATTACTGTGTTTATGAAGAGACAGAGCATAAATGTGGTGAAGCAAAGATAAAGGAGGAAAGTGGTACTTTCCGCGGACACCTTGTAAACTTAGGGGGAGATCTTTGGTACGTAGTGGAATGTACAAGTCTGAAACAAAGTGGTCCTGCAAACAGAGATCCCCCAAAGGGAAGAGAAGGCTGCAGTTGGGTCTGGGATGTCAGTGCCACAGACTTTCATCCCACACGAAGCTGGTCTGCTCAAGTTTCTGTCCCCTGTCAACAGAGCTGGAGACCTTTCCATTCTCACAAAGTTGACCTAGGCAATCTGGATGGGTCTGCACAGAGAGGTGGCTCTGGAAGACGGAATTTCATGGTTATTGTTTTTTGGGGGAATCTCTTTGAAACTGGTTACAAGCGTAGATGTTAGCATGGTCCTTTGTTCAGATCCCTTGTTGAAATGCTTTTACTCAAAAGCAGGACAGATTGTTTAAGCTCTTCAACAGTTATACTGCTGATTTATAAAATAGGAACATTTCTAAAATAGGGCTGACTTTCTTAACTCGCTGTTAACGTAGTGAGGAATAAAAACAAAACATATATTGTTCTTGCCAGGGGTCTTGGCACATAAAAGAATCTCCAAAAAATAATAAATAGCATTACTTACTTGGTCTTCCTCCTCTTCTTCACCATCTTATGATCTTTTGTGCTTGGTTCTTACCATTTATATCAGGTGAGGTGCGCTGGCAATATGAGCAGGCACGTTGTGTCAGTGAGAACTGTTTGGTATCTTCCAGCAGGTGGTCTTATGCTTCCTAGACTCTTGTTCTCCTCTCAAAATAGATTTCCGTTATCACATCACAGTATCCCCCATTTGCTCTTCCCTTCTCCAAGAATCCAGCAATAATATGTCAAATTTCAAATTCTGAAAAACATTTTGAAGATTCCACTCTTACGTTCTCAATTTTCTGCAGTACAGAGAGATATTAGACTATTAAAGTGTCCTTAGTTCATATATTTCAAAGGTGCCCTTTAAGTTATTTACAAATTACAGTAAGGGCAGGCAATGTCTCTGTGATGTTGTTCAGCATGGAATTTGTAGAGACGATTAGAATTCCCCATAATATTTTGAGAGAATAGATGGATGGAGGAACAAAATCTCGTGAGGATCTTGGAATTGCAAGAGTCAGGTTTCCAAAACAAGTGTTTTCTTCTAACTGACTTTTTGGTTTTTGTGTGTCTATGTAGAGCTTTTCAGATACTCAGGTGCAAGGTACACATTATATTACAATTAATTGAGAATCAATATGGGCCAATGAGTTAGTGTTCTATCGGTGCATAACAGAGCGTCACTACAAAAGTGGCTGTAAACAGCACGTATTTATTAGTGCACAGTTCTGTAGGTCAGCTAGCCAGCATGGTGTGGCCGTGGTGTCTGTTCGGGATACCAGAAGCCCAAAGCAACGTTTTGGCTAGGCTGGGCTCATGTCTGTAGGCTCCGGGGAAGAGCCCCCTGTCAATCTCATTTAAGCTGTTGGCAGAATTCAGTTCCTTGACGTCCTGGGATGGAAGTCCCCACCCCCCTTTTCTTGCGGGCTGTGAGCTGGGGACCCCATTCAGCTCCTAGAGGCTGCTCGTAGATCCCTGGCCTGGCCTCCTCCATCTCGGCAGCAAAGACAAAACGTCGAATCCGTCTCAGGCCTAGAATCTCAAACTTCCTCACCCGCTACCAGCCAGGCAAAAGTCTTTGCTTTGAAAGAGATCATGTGATAGGTTAGCACTACCCAGACACTCTCTCTTTTTTAAGATCAACTGAAAAATGACCCTAGTTCCATCTGGAAAATGCTTTCTATGCTGTGATATAATATAACCCCGGAAAAATACCAGGGGGCAGAGCCGTTTTAGAATTCTGTCTATCACAATCAAATTTGTCACTATGCCAACCTCTGTTCCATAGATGGTTGATTTAGGTGTAAAGATAACTAAAGTTAAACAACCAGTGATTTTCCAAGAATATTTTTGATTGTATAAGTATGCTGTCATAGTAATTATAACAGGCTATTTCAAGATTTGCTACGGATTCACATTTAGTATAGCATATACTGACATAAACACAAAATTGGTTTTTTACACTATAGAGGCTTTTATGAATTTATTCTTGATGGCTGCTATCTTTAAAAAGATTTTTTTAACGTTTATTCATTTTTGAGAGACAGAGACAGAACATGAGCAGGAGAGGGGCAGAGAGAGAGGGAGACACAGATTCCAAAACAGGCTCCAGGCTCTGAGCCGTCAGCACAGAACCCGACGCGGAGCTCAAACTCCTGAACTGCAAGATCATGACCTGAGTCCAAGTTGGATGCTTAACCGACTGAGCCACCCAGGCGCCCCATGGTGCATAAATAATTTTCATTTGCATAACACAACCTACTAGATTCACAGTTCTGAATAGAGGTATTATGTATTCACAATCTCCAGTATAAACCGTGGCTTAGTCTATGTGACTGGCAGGATAGCTGGAATGCTTTACTGTTTTCAGATGGAACACGCAGTGTGTTTTGTTGCCGGAGGTGCCCTGCCCTTTAGGAACGCCTTGTGCAGAACAGGAAGTGCATAGAACGTACATTACATAACACGAGGGTGCCGTTGGGGTATAGTGCCGATCTCTGGCAGCTTCGGGTTTCAGAAGCAAACCCAACGTCCGTCCGTGTTCTGAACTCTACAGTCATACATCATTCAGTTAGTTTACCTTCAGGTTAGCCTTTTCTCCCAGACATTTTAGATCAGAGCAATGCAGGGATGCCACGTCGTGTTGTTTTAGTTAGAATCACCGGAGGGGCGCCTGGGGGGCTCAGTTGGTTCAGTGTTGGACTTCGGCTCAGGTCATGATCCTGCGGTTTGCAGGAGCCTGGAGCTGCTTCAGATCCTGTGTCTCCCTCTCTCTCTGCCCCTCCCCTGCTCGCTCGCTCTCTCCCTCTCTCTCAAAGAAAAACATTTAAAAAAATTAGAATTGCATGAGAGTTTTTACAGTAGTCTCTTCTCTCCTCAATCAAGTAAATGGCCAAATTAGCAACTTGAGCTTGCTCTAAATTATCAAGTGGAAGAGGGTGTTTAGAAAGTCATCTGTTTAAAATAGTCATTGTTTGCAAATCTAGCCGGCCTTTTACAAAGAACCAACCAATTAAAATCAGTCAGCGGGAACAATTGCAAAATGAACGTGGTTGCCTAATATTGACTTAGTTTTTCTTCTTTGGTCAAAACAATTCTAATCTTGTCTTCCTTTTACTTTTTTTTACCCTATTTTACATGCACACACAACACATACACACATCATATTGCATATAACAATTAATTTTTGAAAAGAATCAGAGACCTTGGAGAACAGCCAGTGACGCATGTTGTATTGGGTATGGGACTTCATTTTTTTGTTTATTTGAGCAAATATTGGCTGTAGAATTTGTATAAACTGTTGTAGTCAGTCCCTAGGGTTAGACTGAATTAAAGTAGGCAGAGGAATTAACTCGGATTTTGTAACCTAGAACATATGAAAACAAAGTACATTATGTCTTAAGCCATCTATTTAGAGAGAGAAAGTTATAGAAATAAACATAAATTCATTATATTCAACAACAGGACTAAATAGTTATTCTTTGACTTAATTCATTGTCTTACGAACCTAATTTAAAGAAACCTAATACCCAGTGTAGAAGTGGACAGTGTATAAGAGAGTTCAAAGAGTCTCTGAATTTATCTCTTTCAAAAGAAAATCCTATTCATTGTGAGGAAATTTGAGGACTTTTTCAAAATTCTTAAATTTTGATATAAGAATATGTATACTTGGAAGATATTTTCAAACAGCTAAATTAGGTGCAGAAGGAGCTTATTGAAATCGAAGGGTTTTGGGGCGCCTGGGTGGCTCAGTGGTTTAAGCATCTGACTTTGGCTCAGGTCATGATCTTGTGGTTCATGAGTTCAAGCCCCATGCCAGGCTCTGTGCTGACAGCTCGGAGCCTGGAGCCTGCTTCAGATTCTGTCTCCCTCTGCCCCTTCCCTGCTTGTGCTCACTCTGTCTCTCTCTCAAAAATAATTAAACATTAGGAAAAAAATTTTTTTTTAAAAAGAAACCAAAACCTTTTGATTTTTCTTATGAACCTAAAAGGAAAGCAATATCCATACAATATTCATCCGAGTATAACATACTCTACCAGAGGGCAGTTCGTGTAATGAAAGAAACGGGACACAGGTAGTACAAACTCACTAACAATGATTAAAGGCTGTGTGACTTTTGGCAGGTTACTTAGCCTCTCTGAACTACATCCTTCTTGTCCATAAAAAATATGAAAAAATATATCTATGGACCTGTTTGAGTATTAAATGTCATATTTATATGCGCCAGTAAAGTGCATAGAGAAAATGAAAGTAAAAATCAGAGGGCTTTTTTATTTGGTCTCAAAAATAGCTTCCATATAGGTTCATACAACTAACAGAGTCTACCTCTGTCTTCAAGAGTCACAAAGAGGAAACTTCCCCCATAATTTGAAGACACCCATGTTCTTCACATCCATTGTGTATCGTCCAGTCCCCCCTTATAGCTGCCCAGCGATACTTGCCAAGTTCCTTTAACATTTGAGTTGTTTTAAGACATTGACACCATTAACTCCCTTAGTGACATTTCCTCAGCTTGTGTAGGAATGGAAACAATGGGTGGGTTGAGGAAGAGTCTCCCCTTTCTCTGTTGACAGCAGGGCCGTCCTCGTAACCCGGGAGGAGGAGCAGAAGGCTTTTTGTCTCAGCCTGACTCATCACTGAGCTTGTCCTCGCTTGAGCTTTACCTTCCTTACACGTGAACTGCTACTTGCGACATCTTTCAGTCTAGCCACACCTGATACATGTTTCTGTCCCTGCGGTCTTCATCTAGTCAATACCCATTTCCGTAGGGTAAATTTTCCTAATGATGTTTACTGAAGTTGAGATAAAAGCAACATCAAGGAAAACAAAAAAGGAATTAACTGCATGCATGTGGTTCTACATAATGTTCGTAATGGCGAATCGAAGGAGAGAGACGATCAAGTATGAGGGTGCTTTGATCTGTACTCCGAAGCTCAGCTATTTCCTGATTTGTTTATAAGGCAACACTGCCGTCATATGCAACAAAAAAAAAAATACAAAGCTCTTGGATATTTATAGTGTTATCTTCTGTGCAAAACTGTTAGTATGGATACGCGGCTACAATTATTCCAATAATGTAATGTTGACTTTCAGTTGGCTCAAGTAAGCTCTTGTGCCCAGTTGAGTTAGAAACAAACTGCTAGAGACTCTTCGAATTCAGAATCGTTCGTCAGGCTTCACAATTAAGATACATGTAGTACTCATTTGTGACAGCAGAGGATACCTGAGATTTAAATTTAACTTAAAATTTCTCATATTTCAAAAATAGTCAGTGGTTTTTATCTACTGTTGCTATTAAAATATGAGATGTTAACTCCACCAGAGGTTAATATAAATTAATAAGGAACTGATTTTTTTACAAAACGAAAAATTGAGGCCCTAAATCTAAGAATTGAGGTAAGATTACTGAGCTGATGATGTCTTTTTAAATTTTTTTTTTCTTTTTTTTTTTCAACTTTTTTTTTTTTTTAATTTTTTTTTTCAACGTTTTTTATTTTATTTTTTTGGGACAGAGAGAGACAGAGCATGAACGGGGGAGGGGCAGAGAGAGAGAGGGAGACACAGAATTGGAAACAGGCTCCAGGCTCCGAGCCATCAGCCCAGAGCCTGACGCGGGGCTCGAACTCACGGACCGCGAGATCGTGACCTGGCTGAAGTCGGACGCTTAACCGACTGCGCGACCCAGGCGCCCCTGATGATGTCTTTTTAAAATGGATCTATAATTGACATGTAACATTATGTAAGTTTAAGGTGCACAAGGTATTGATTTGATACATGTGTATGTTGCAATGTGATTACCAGTGTAGGGTTCCCTAACACCTCCATCATCTTAGGTAGCTATCATTTCTTTCTGTGGTGAGAACATTTGAAATCTAGTGTCTATCTTACATCACCCACAAAAGTTATCTCAAAAGGGATTAAAAGACATACATGTAAGACCTGAAACCATAAACCTGCTAGAAGAAAACAGGGGAAAAGCTCCCTGGCATTGGTCTTGGCAGTGATTTCCTGGCTATGACACCAAAAGCATAAGGAGCAAGGGCAGAAATGGACAAGTGGGACTACATCAGTCCCAAAAGCTTCTACATAGCAAAGGAAACCGCTGACCAAATGAAAAAGCAACCTACAGAATGAGACAGTATTTGCGAATGATAGATCTGACGTGCGGTTAATATCCCCAATATGTAAGGAACTCCTACAACTCAAGAAAAAATTTGATCAAAAAATTGGCAGAGAAACCGAATAGAAATTTCTCCAAAGAAGACGTCCAGATGGCCACCAGACACATGAAAAGATGCTACACGTCACTGATCGTCAGGGAAATACAAATCAAAACCACAATGAGGTGTCACCTCACACCTGTCAGAATGACTGTCGTTAGAAAAGAGGTTAACGTGTTGGTGTGGATGTAGAGAAAAAGGAAACTTGTTCCTTGTTGGTAGGAATGTAAACTGGTTCAGTTACTATGGAAAACAGTGTGGAGATTCCTCAAGAAATTGAAAACAGAACAGAAATTGAAAATATCCCACCAATCCAACTTCTGGGTATATATCCAAAGGAAATAAAACCAGTGTTTGGAGAAGATATCTGTATTCCCATGTTTATTGCCACATTAATCACAACAGCCAAGATGAAGAAACAACTGAAGAGTCTGTCAGAGGATGAGCAGCTAACAGTGTACCATATGAGGTGGAATATGATTCAGCCGTAAGAAAGGGAAATCCCGCCACCCGCAACAACTTGACTGGACTGTATTATATACTGCAAAATTAAAGATGTCCTTTAGGATAGGGTGTTTATGGAACTTCTTAATCCTGGCAATCATAGACGCATAAGTTTGGACTGTACTTAAGAAAATACCAGCGAGTATCATGGAAAATTTGAAGCAATATGTCAACTTTAAGAGCTTAACATTGGAGTCCGAGGTTCCTATTCAAAACCTGCTCCGGCATTTTCAGCCACGTACCTGATGTAAGTGATTGAGTCCATCCATCCTCAGTTTGCTCATTCATAAAGTATGGGTTGTCATCGTCACTATATGATTAAAGACATCAGGAACAAATGCGATTATGGCTTCATGTTGCTCAGTATAGTACTCGACACCATATTAATCCTGAGTGGGAGAAATAAAATCGACAGTGAGAGAAAATAATTCTTAGATCCTTCACCACCCCCTCACTAGCAGGTCACACTGCAGCACGGGTACATCATGGTGGGCACGTGGAGCCCGGGGGCAGAGGTAAAGAAACAGATGGCAGAGCAGATTCACGGAAGTTGCCACAATCTTGGGGACACCCTGGGAATCAGGAAGCTTGGCTGTGCCGTAGAGCCCCAGCCCGGCCCAAAGCAGGGGACTTTGCACCTAGCAGCTTGGATGCCACAGCGGTGCTGACTCGTGTCGAAACATGCATCTCGGGGAGACGGCTTTGCAAGGATAGAGTCGGAAGTCCTCGCCTATCTCCTTCTTAGGTAAAAATTACCTCCCCAGAAGCACGGGGGTACCCATTTACTTGACAGTTCACTGTTGACGTGTGTCTGTCACAGTGTTTTATTTCGTGTTTATGAAAAATAATTGTGAGAATGGCAGAAGCTATTCCACAGTGAACTGACCCTCTCCTGGTCCTCACGTCACCCTCCTGGTCCTCGTGTCATTCTCTCCTGGTCCTCGTGTCATTCTCTCCTGGTCCCCATGTCATCCTCTCCTGGTCCCCACGTCCGTCGTCCTCTCCTGGCCCCCGTGTTGTCCTCTCTTGGTCCCCACGTCGTCCTCCTCTGGTCCCCACGTTGTCCTCTCCTGGTCCCCACGTCTGTCATCCCCTCCTGGTCCCCGCGTCGTCCTCCCCTGGTCCCCGCGTCATCCTCTCCTGGTCCCCGCGTCGTCATCTCCTGGTCCCCACGTCCGTCGTCCTCCTCTGGTCCCCACGTCGTCCTCCTCTGGTCCCCACGTCGTCCTCCTCTGGTCCCCACATTGTCCTCTCCTGGTCCCCGTGTCATCCTCTCCTGGTCCCCATGTCGTCCTCTCCTGGTCCCCACGTCCGTCATCCTCTCCTGGTCCCCATGTCATCCTCTCCTGGTCCCCATGTCCGTCGTCCTCTCCTGGTCCCCGCGTCGTCATCTCCTGGTCCCCACGTCCGTCGTCCTCCTCTGGTCCCCATGTCGTCCTCCTCTGGTCCCCACGTCGTCCTCCTCTGGTCCCCACATTGTCCTCTCCTGGTCCCCGTGTCATCCTCTCCTGGTCCCCATGTCGTCCTCTCCTGGTCCCCACGTCCGTCATCCTCTCCTGGTCCCCATGTCATCCTCTCCTGGTCCCCATGTCCGTCGTCCTCTCCTGGTCCCCGTGTCGTCCTCTCCTGGTCCCCGTGTCATCCTCTCCTGGTCCCCATGTCGTCCTCTCCTGGTCCCCACGTCCGTCGTCCTCTCCTGGTCCCCGTGTCGTCCTCTCCTGGTCCCCGTGTCATCCTCTCCTGGTCCCCATGTCGTCCTCTCCTGGTCCCCACATCCGTCACCCTCTCCTGGTCCCCATGTCATCCTCTCCTGGTCCCCACGTCCGTCGTCCTCTCCTGGTCCCCGTGTCGTCCTCTCCTGGTCCCCATGTCATCCTCTCCTGGTCCCCATGTCGTCCTCTCCTGGTCCCCACATCCGTCATCCTCTCCTGGTCCCCATGTCATCCTCTCCTGGTCCCCACGTCCGTCGTCCTCTCCTGGTCCCCGTGTCGTCCTCTCCTGGTCCCCGTGTCATCCTCTCCTGGTCCCCATGTCGTCCTCTCCTGATCCCCACATCCGTCATCCTCTCCTGGTCCCCATGTCATCCTCTCCTGGTCCCCACGTCCGTCGTCCTCTCCTGGTCCCCGTGTCGTCCTCTCCTGGTCCCCATGTCGTCCTCTCCTGGTCCCCACGTCCATCGTCCTCTCCTGGTCCCCATGTCGTCATCTCCTGGTCCCCACGTCCGTCGTCCTCTCCTGGTCCCCGTGTTGTCCTCTCCTGGTCCCCACGTCGTCCTTCTCTGGTCCCCACGTTGTCCTCTCCTGGTCCCCGTGTCATCCTCTCCTGGTCCCCATGTCGTCCTCTCCTGGTCCCCACGTCCATCGTCCTCTCCTGGTCCCCACGTCGTCCTCCTCTGGTCCCCACATTGTCCTCTCCTGGTCCCCGTGTCATCCTCTCCTGGTCCCCATGTCGTCCTCTCCTGGTCCCCACGTCCGTCGTCCTCTCCTGGTCCCCATGTCGTCCTCTCCTGGTCCCCACGTCCGTCGTCCTCTCCTGGTCCCCGGGTTGTCCTCTCCTGGTCCCCACGTCGTCCTTCTCTGGTCCCCACGTTGTCCTCTCCTGGTCCCCACGTCTGTCATCCCCTCCTGGTCCCCACGTCGTCCTCCCCTGGTCCCTGCATCGTCCTCTCCTGGTCCCCACATCGTCCTCTCTTGGTCCCCACGTTGTCCTCTCCTTGTCCTCAGGCATTAGTGAGGCAGTTTGATGATGCAGTGAGCTGTTCTTGGAATGGGATGATCTCCCCCAGGGTGCCTCCTAGGGCATCCAGTGGAGACAGATTCTTATTCTCTTTCCTCTTCTGTAAGATGTTTCATTTTAAAGATGAATTGAGGTAAAGATAAAATCTTCTGACATATATTAGGCACTTAGTAAATGGTAGGTATTTTGGCTAAAGATAATAAAAAAATTTATATGAAGAGAGGTGAGAATATCTAAATATAGTAGTTTTGACATACTTCTAAATAAGCACTTTAGATGGCATGTTAAGGTATTCATAGGAAATAGTAGAATTAATTAATATGCAATATGTGAAATCATATTAAGCTCCAGAAAACAATTGTTGAATGAATTTATTCATTATATTATTCTTGGGATACAAAATTATTTTCTTTTCAGGAAAGCCTTTTTAAACAATCATATATATTTTTGACTTAATTATAGCATAAAACTCCAAACACCAACATGATCTACATGCAAGGTAGGAATAGATAGGTACAACTATAGCCAAGGACTGAGCTCTCAGAATTGACCACACAGTCACAAGTTTATACATATGTCCATTTAATTTTTTAATGCCAAAGTTGGTTTTTTTCAAGAGTGCCGGTAGGTTGATATTCAAGAGCTAAACAGTTTTAGATGCTTCAGATTCAAGTTATGAGTATTCAGAAAGCAAATAATACTCCAAGTTGCCAACTAAAACCACACTTCAGTATTTACTTAAGTTGTTATTTATTTGCATAAGTTTATATGATCCCCCCCCCCCCCCATCTACTAAGGCTTATTAATAGTCCCCATGATTCTTTGTAGCTTTTAGAGATGACCTACTCGCCGTCCATACACGGGAAGATAGAGGGTCGATTGCGCTGTGGGATTTCAGTTTTCTTACCAAGGCTGAACCGTTTGCATTTCCCCTTTTCAGCTGAGGCAGCTATTTGGCTGAGTCCCCTGGCATATAACAGAAATACGCAAAACGGCAGCGACAACATCAACAAAAGCTCGAGAAACAAAGATGGTTCCCTTTTCCTCTGGTTTGATGTCTCATGTTACTGGAAATCGCACTGACTTCCTCAAAAGAACATTCATAATATCCAGTAAGATGCAATGGGAAAACTAGGCAACTGCAGTTTTAAAAAGGATACATTTTATTTATTTGGATCTGATATTTTCAGTTTTTAAAGGAAATAATTGGATTACCATTAATTGCTTCAACATCTGAATTCATTCGGTATATTTTAACATCTTTACCCACATCTGAATACTCGTAATTATTCTAGCAATAACATACATAGACATCAAGTCAAGAAACAATTAAAAAGCATCATCCGTATATTATTTTAATATAAATGATACAAATTAGAAATAGATAATTATACCTTATTTAATTGAATACAATTAACATACAATAATTGCTTTCTACAAAGTTTTCAGGCTATGTAAAGATGCGTTCAGGTAGGAAACACACCAGATTTTTGTAACTTGGCATATTGTCAAGAATGCATCTAACTGTATAGCACCAAGTACTTGTAAAATACATGATTTCTTTCACATGCATTGCAAGATTAATACAGTTGAGCGCTTGGAAATAGAAACATATTAACTTATTAGATTAATTCCCTCCTCCTACCCCTTACAGTATTCCCTACAGTGGAATAAGGGAAGCTACTGTACTAAATATTTTTAGAGTGAAGCTTCTCTCAATGTTTTCACACTTTAAATGGAATCATTTCAACAGTTTATCTCAACCTCAAGCATTGACAAATAAGATATATGACTTTCACTTCTGGGCAAGGTAGGCGATTAGCGTCGGAATTTACTGGGCTGCTGAAAAACTGCAAAGTATATGAACTGATGCTTCTCAGGATGCTGTCTATCAGGAAACAAAGGACAGTGTTTCTTGAGAGATGAGAGATAAAAACGAGGCGAGCTTTATCATTGCCCAGGCGTATGGGCAAGGGACCCAGGTGAATCCAGTATGTTCCTTGAGTTGAGAACTCAGAGCCAAGAGTCTGGTTGGGGGCGGGGGGATCGGACAACCAGGGTTTCCACAACAAAGTAACTGAGAAAGAAGTATAAAGATAGACTTCCAGAGATCTCCAGAAACACCCTCAGGTGTTTTGTGAAGTATTGATTAACATGTTCATTAAATGAAAGCCCTCAAGGTGGTGGAAAGACCCACCAAAAAGGAATAAAGGTGTAAACCCCCAGAGGTGCAGGGCTTGGAGTAGGGCCTCTTCCCAACTGTTAGTCTAGAAAACCTCTTGATCCAGCAGGCAGTGGCTAGGGTGTAAAGAAAGGTCTGGCCTTAGTAAAGGGAGTGATTAGCCCTAGACAGAAAACAGCTCCAGCCTTCCCTGCAAATCTTAGAAGCAAGACTCTAGAGGAAAACTGGCGTAACTATGTCTGAAAACGAACTGAGAGTATCTTTCTAAAATGTTCAGCAATGAGCACGATACAATTCCCAGTGACTGGCATCCTATTAAAAATTACTAAGCTGCCAGGAAGGAGGAAAGTGAAACCATAAAAAGAGAAAACGTGTCTATCAAAAGTGACACAGATGTTATGATTATCAATCACATGAAAACCCTTATTATTACCGTATTCCGAGTACACACAGGACACCATTCAAGATAGATCATATTCTGTGCCCTCAAACAAGCGTCTATAAAATGGAAAAAGATTTAAGGCCATGGAAAGTACCCTTCCATTAAACAGTAGAACCGAATTGGAAATCAATAACTGAAAGAACCGTGGCCAATCTCCCAAATTGGAAAATTAAATAGCACAACTCGAAATAACTCACTGTCCACTGAAAACATTCAAAGATTAAGTTAAAACCGTATTTGAGCTTAGTAAAAATGGACACGTGGCATATGAAAATGTGTGCAATGTTGCTAAAGTGACACTTTGGAGGCAAATGTAGAATTAAATGTTAATTCTAGAAAAGATAGGTCTCAAATCAAGGCTCATAGATTCCTCTTCTAAGGAACTGGAAAAGGATGAGCAAATTGAAGCCAAGACGAATAGAAGCAGTGAAGATCAAAGTGGAAATAAGTTAAATGTGACAGAAAAATAGTAGAGAAAGTCAGTGAAACTAAATGCCTAGTATTTGAGACGATGCGTCAAATTGACAAATCTTTACCCACTTTGATCAGCAAAACAGAGAAGACAATCTTAACCGATAATCAGGAACGAGCAAGGAGACACCACTAGAAAATATACCGACAGGATAAGTTTAAGGGGATATTATAAAAACCTTTATACCAATACATTAAAAATGTTTATATATAAAATTGATAAACTCCTTGAAAGATACTAATTACCAAGCTCAATGGAAGATAAATAGTGCTCACTTCAGCAGCACAGATACTAAAATTGGAATGATACAGAGATTGGCATGGCCCCTGCACAGGAATGACGTGCAAATTCATGAAGTGTTCTGTATTTTGAATGAAATAAAAGGCATCCAAATCAGTAAGGAAGAAATATAAATTGCACACTTTGTAGATGACATGATATCCTGTATTGAAAACTCGAAAGACACCACCAAAAAATTGCTAGGATGCATCAATTCAGTAACGTCACGTTTCTATACACCAGTTATGAAACAGCAGAAAGAAGAATTAAGGAACCAATTCCATTTAAAATTGGACAAAAACAATTATATATCTAGGAATAACCCTAGCTAAACAGGTGAGCTACCTGTGCTCTGAAAATTATAAAACACAGATGAAAGAAACTGAAAACGACAAAAAGAAATGGAAAGACATTCCATGTTCAAGGATTGGAAGAACAAATATTGTTAAAATGTCTATATTATATGTCTAATATATTATATTAAATTCCTATAAATCTACAGATTTAAAGCAATCCCTATCAAAATACCAACAGCATTTTTCGTACAGCTAGAACAAAGAATCCTAACATTTGTATGGAACCACAAAAGAAACCAAAGAGCCAAAGCAATGTTGAAAAAGTAAAGCAAAGCTGGAGGCATCACAAATCTGGACTTCAAGTTATATCACAAACCTTAGTGATCAAACAGTGTGGGACTGGCACAAAAATAGACACATAGATCAATAGAATAGAACATAAAACCCAGAAAGGAACCCCCAATTGTATGGTCGATTAATCTTCGACAAAGCAGAAAAGAATAGGCAATGGGAAAGAGACGGTCTCTTCAACAAATGGTGCTGGGAAAACTGGACAACAACATGCAACAGAATGAAACTGGACCACTTTATCACACCATACACAAAAATAAATTCTAAATGGATGAAAGACCTAAATGTGAGACAGGAAACCATCAAAATTCTAGGGGAGAACACAGGCAGTAAACTCTCTGACCTCAGCTGTAACAACTTATTTCTAGACAAGTCTCCTAGGCAAGGGAAACAAAAGCAAAAAGAAACTATTGGGACTTCATCAAAATAAAAAGCTTCTGCACAGTGAGGGAATCAATCCACAAAACTAAAGGGCAACCAACAGAATGGGAGAAGATATTTGCAAATAACATATCTGATAAAGTGTTGGTAATCAAAGTCTATAAAGAACTTATACAACTTAACACTGAAAGCCCAAACAATGCACTTAAAAATGGGCAGAAGACGTGAATAGATATTTTTCCAAAGAAGACATACAGGGGGCAACAAACACATGAAGAGATGCTCAGCATCACTCATCATCAGGGGAACGCAAATCAAAACCGCAATGAGATACCACCTCACACCTGACAGAATGACTAACATTAACACACAAGAAACAACAGGTGTTGGGAAGGATGTAGAGAAAGGGGGACCCTCTTGAACTGTTGGTGGAAATGCAAACTGGTGCAGCCATTCTGGAAAATAGTAGGGAGGTTCTTCAAAAGGTTGACTATTATTTCCCAAGATCTGGCAATTGCACTACTAAATATTTACCCCCAAAATACAAAAATACTGACTCCAAGGGGTACATGCACTCTGATGTTTATTGCAGGTTTATCTGTAATAGCCAAATTATGGAAATAGCTCAAGTGTCTATCAATAGATGAATGGGTAAAGATGTATACATATACACACAACGGAATTTTACTCAGCTATTAAAAAAAAAAAACCCAAAAAACAAAATCTTGCCATTTGAAACAACGTGGATGGACCTAGGGAGTATTACGCTAAGCAAAATAAGTCAGTCAGAGAAAAGACATGTACCATATGGTTTCACTCATATGTGGAATTTTAGAAACAAAACAAGCAATGGGGGAGAAAGAGAGAGACCCAAACCAAGAAACAGACTCTTCATTGCAGAGCATGAACTGATGGTTACCAGAGGGGAGGTGAGTGGAGGGATGAGTGAAATAGGTGATGGGGATTAAAAGTACTCTTGTGGTGAGCCCTGGGTGTTGCGTGATGGTGTCGAGTCACTACATTGTACACCTGAAACTGATTTTACCCTGTATGTTAATAACCGAAATTTCAGTTAAAACTTTAAAAAACATAAAAGAAACACGCAATAGGAGTACAAATTATTGCTGAGAGACTTTAAAAATAGCTTAAAGAAATGGAGACCATGTTCACAGATTGCAACAGTAAGTACTATGAGGGCATCTGTTTTCCCAAAAGTGTTTGAATAAGTTAAATCCCATCAAAACACCAGTGTGATTTTTACGGTAGATATCTACAAAGTGATTCTATAATTCCAATGGCGATTCAAAGGACCTAGACAAGCAAGACACTTTAGATAAAAAGAACAAATTCAGGAGACTAACAACACCTGACTTTAAGATTTATTAGGAACAATCAAGAAGGTGTAGACCTAACATAAGGTAAATCAATGGAACATAGTAGAGAATCCAGAAATAGACTAAGTTGTGTATGGACAACTCATGTTTGACAAAGATTGAAAAGCAACTCAGTGTAGACAGAATTAGCCTTTTATAAATCATTCTGGCAAAATTGGTTATGGAAAATGTTCATAAAAAATCCATAGACAAATAGTAACCTTAATGCATCTTTCACACTTCATGTTAAAAGTAACCTAAGCTAGAACATACACCTAAATATAAAACTTAAAGCAAATACATTTTTTAAAGGAGACTAAGAAGACTTTTGTGAACTTGAATAAGGCAAAAATGTCCTAGAAGCAAGAGCATGATTCATAAAATAACAAATTGATAAATTGGACTTCATCAAAGTGATAAACTTAAAAAAAATACTCTTAAGTGAATAAAAATTAAAGCCACAGAATACATGAACCTACTAAAAACGTTTGAAAATCATATGTCCGATATAGAACTTGTACCCATAATATACGATCAAAATAATAATAAAAAAATAATAAATTATTAATAATAAATAATAAATATAAAGGGTTAATAATAAAACAAAGGATTTGGACATTTAACTGAGCATACACCCAACAAATCAGTGCATGAAAAGATGCTCGACACAATACTTGTTAAATAAATGTGAATTAAAACCACACTGAAATACACCTACATACCTATTAGAACCACTAAAAACAAAAGACTTGTTATGCCCAGTTTCTATGAGCTTATGGATGAGCTGGGACGCTCATGCAGTGCTGATCGGAATATGTAGTGTTGCAGTGACCTTACAAATTTGAACATTCCATTCCTGGACGTTTACCCAAGAGAAATGAAGTTATACGTATACAGAGGGACTTGTATAATAATCAGAACTGTAATTTGCGATAATCCAAATGTCCGTCACTGTAGGAATAGACGTACCACAACTCATTCCTGGAATGGAATGCTACCTGGCGATAAATGGGAATGTACCATCAGTACATGACACAGAGGGGGGTTGGTTCTCAGTAATTATTCAGAGTTAAGGAAACTAAAAGGGGAAAAAAGTACATACTGTATATTTCAATTTTTTAAGAGTTCTAGAAGAGGCACGCTATTCTATGGTGACAGAAAACAGACCTGGAAGGAAGTGGAAGGCAGGAAGGAGGAAGTTCACAGTTGTACGGGGAAACTTTTTTGGGTGACCAATATGTTGTATATCTTGATCGTGGTGATGATTTCACCCATGTGTGCAGATGTCAAAACTTATTACATTTATAATTAAAAATATATGGTTTATTATAACGTCTGTTGTACTTCAGTAAAATCATTGAAATAGAAATTATAAAAAATAGGGGGCGCCTGGGTGGCTCAGTCGGTTAAGCAGCTGACTTTGGCTCGGGTCATGATATTGCCGTCCGCGAGTTCGAGCCCCTCGTCGGGCTCTGTGTTGACAGCTCAGAGCCTGGAGCCTGTTTTGGATTCTGTGTCTCCCTCTCTCTGACCCTCCCCCATTCATGCTTTGTCTCTCTCTGTCTCAAAAATAAACGTTAAAAAAAATTAAAAAAAAAAAATAGAACAGCATTTTAAAACCTCCGAAGTTGAAGGATGCATAGAACCCATTGAGCACACCCCTTTCCTGTAACAGGTGTGCCCAGCAGACACGGAGAGGGAAAGTGACTTAATGAAAACGTGTAACTTGGCTTCTCTTCCCGGACATAAAAATGAACAGTTTCATTTAACACTTGAGTTACAATCCAAAAGGATATTTTTCCCCCTTGAATTAATTCAGAACCACTTCTTCTGTAACAGATACATACTTGTCGCCTCCATGGTCATATTTCCCAGCAAACATCAAAGTCCCTAGCATATGTAACTTTTTCCATTTCTACTCTTTCTCTTGAAAAAGAGACAATTTAATAATACATGTTGAGAAGTAATCCTGCTTGTTTATAGAAGGTAAGGCCTATCAATATCAGTAACCAAAAAATTCACTTCTGATCCATCAGTATAATTTTTCAAAGAGATGTTACCTCTGGTTATTCGCCTCAGAAACGGACTGTGGGGTTTTTAGCCTTCCTGGTCACCGATGCTATTAGGCTGACCTCAAAGTTTATTTTGGAAACTCCTTTTTCTACTCCTTTTTTCTGAAACTTTCTGAAAACATCAGGTAGTAAATATTTTGGCTGTCAGGTCTCCGTCACAGCTACTCAACTCTGCCATTGTAGTGCCAACGCAGCCAGAATATATCCAAACAAAGAGAACGGCTGTGTTCCAATAGAACATTTCCAAAACAGGTGGGTGGCTGGATTTGGCCTGCAGCCCATGGTTTGCTGACCCTTGCTTCAAAGTGAAGAGCTAAAGAAAAATGAATCCCTAAAGTTGTAAACTCAGAGTGCCCACTGATGACATGGCCTGAACGTTCCTGAGCCCTCTGATGAGAGATCTGAAAACGGTGGCCCGTGGATTTGTGAAAATAACTTTATCAACTAAGTGCGACTGCCCCTATTTTACAGATAAAGAAACCGACCGTCAGAAAATTATGGTAACTTCCCCAAATCACTGACATAGTCATCACTGGAGGAAAAAAAATTAAAAACAGAATTTTCTGGCTCTTAACAACCAAGTTCTAGATAAAACCATTAATGCAGCCTAATTTTTAAAGGCCTTGCGATGTCTTTGGTTCTGGAACACTTAGGCCACTTGGTCCGTATTTATCCCCTAGAGTAATGGAGTGCGAGGCTGAACAGAATCCAACCTGATTGATACAAATAATGACTGGACACATTAAGCCAAAAGTGACCTCATTCTTCATAGTCTGTGAGTGGGTTATCTGAGTTTTGGAGAATATTCTCACTTTGGCTGCTTTATATCACTTGAGCGATGGATCAAGATTAAAAGTTTGCTCATTAATAATCATACCCCTGGTATTACCTTGAGCAGGTTGCCTGACTGACCGGACGGGCTAACAAAAAGAAAAGCATTATATCCGGGCTCGTGATTGTTTACAGGGTGCTTGAACAGAGTAGAGACAACAGGACTGATCACAGCACCGTGGGGTCAGGCAGTACCTGAAATGGGGCCCAAAGCCTTAGAGATTCCAAAATCAAGGGCATCCTGTGTACAAGAGGGGGGCAACAGGCAAAGAGGGGTGTGCAAGGTAATCAAACATGACTGTGTGAAGTGAGGAGAGAGTGGGGAATCCAGGCATCCCGTGGAGCGATGTTAAAATAGCAACAGTAAGTAATGAGGGTTGTCATTGAAAGCAGCATTGCTTTGACCTCAAAACCATTACAAATTTCTGGAGCAAAGCAGGTGTTAGGAGAGGGCAGTGCCTAAACTCCAACGTAAATTCAAAGCAATGATTTTCTGTTTGTTCCTGGAACAGATTGCCAATGCAATCGGTGGTCTGACTACTGGAGAAGCAGTGAAATGATAAAACCACAAGCCTGTGTTCTTATGGAAGGGACGCCATTTGGAGTGTTCAAAATTTTATTTCTGGCCTCTCTCACAGAGCCTGACACATAGTAATAATTTAAATTTTTGATGAATGAGTCAAGGGATGGATGGAAGGATGGCTAGCTGGTTGGACAGGTGAGTGAAGCTGAATGAATATAACCTGGGAGTCAGGCTTTCCCTAAACAGGATTGCGAGTGAGTTGGATATCCGTAGGCTCAATTGCTTCTATTTACAAATAGACAGTCTGTCTTTGCCTTAGAATGATCAGGATTCAAGTCCAAGGTCACCACTGAAATCGTAGCCTCATCTTGCGGGCATCTCTGTTTCCTGTGATGTGCAAGCTAGTGAGACACAATGTCACTAAATTTGGGAAGGATCCATTTTAGTTACATCAAGGAGCTATAATTTAATTGCCATATAAGAATGGATAGCTACTGGTGATTATTATCGATTATAATAAAATAATTTCAATTTAATTATATTCACCTCTGTGACAATATCTGTGTAGGGTTTTTATAACTTGGTTCATTGTCAAAGAACCTGGCCATGCCTCTAAAATCTGACATTTTATAAAAACCTTTAGTAAAACCTTTTAGGAAATAAATTACATAAAATTACCTAAGTGAGATCAAAATTGCCATTTGTATGAGAATTCCTCCAGGCACAATGCTTTTTTAGCAACTCGGTGAGAGCTTTCCACAATCGGACAGAGTCTCTTAAATTGTACAAGATCATGTGTGAAAACTGCATTCCTAGATAGACTTCAGCGTTTGACACATGGGAGAAATACAGAAAATATGATTCTGACATAAAAAGTTTTATGCCTTAATTTTAAAAAGTGACGTTTTAAAAGCCTATTCAGTTTTCACAGTTTAAAAGCTTTTGATGTTAATTTCTTGGATAATTATTACTTTAATGCACAACTGAATTGAATTTAGGGCTGCGTTCCTTAACTAGTGGTTCTGTATTGACCAACGGATCGTAAATTGCGGGGCTCTCGTTTGCCCCTCCAGTTTTACTGCCCCAGTAATTCCTGACACGTGTAAGAGTCCGGAAGACGAGAGGTTCGGTGGAAGTGATGCTGCGTTCCATGCTCCCCCCATCCTGGCCAGCGCGTGCAGTCCCTGCCCCTCCAGGGGAGAAAACATGTCTTAAACTGTGCTCTGCTTCAGGAAGATCTTCTGGATGGATGGTGATGGGTTAGAAAACGCCCTTTGCAAACATGTAAACGGCCTGTGGCAGGCACAGAACTTTGGTGACATTTAAACATGGTCCTCCTTAAGGCCATATGCCTTAGTGTTTGATACCTAACCCGTGAAGGGTCAGCCCTGGGCTGATTTCTCCTACGTAATTAGGGACAAGTCCGTATGGGCTGTTAGGAGCGGAATGTGTTGCAACCCAAACCCAGGATCTCAGAATGTGACCTCACTTGGAAAGAGGGTTTACAGAGGTAGCCCAGGGAAAGTGAGGTCACTAGAGGAGGCCCCACATGGGAGTGCTGTCCTTACAAAAGGGGGCATTTGGACACGGAGGTGGACATGTGCAGATGGAAGGTGGTGTGCTGGGGACAGAGAGAGCAGGTCATGTGGAAATGAAGGCTGAGACCGAGGGGCACATCTACAGGCCGAGGAGCACCTGTGAGGGGCACCTACGATTTCTGATGACCACCGGGATCTGGGAGCCGGGCACAGAGCAGAGTCTCCCTCGGGGTCCTGGGAAGGAACCCGCACTGCCCACAACTTCAACCCCAACTACAGACATGCAGAGCCGAGAGGCAATAAGTAGCTCTTGCTCTCCCCGACCCCCCACCCCCGCCCCGGTTTGTGATGTTGTGTTACCGCAGCCCTAGGAAACTAACACACTGGCGGAGAAGTCTACAGAGAAATAACATGGCGATTATCCTGGAAAGAGGCAAAAGACAGCTCAAAACTCTAGAAAATTAGGGCAACATTTCCTCATAATTTATAATTGGAAGTTTTGTTTTTTTTTTCTTCAAAAGTGTTATGGAATAATTTTTTAAAAAATTAGGAAATACTGTATAATGCATGTCTCATTTAGTACTTAGGCTTATGCACATTTAGAATCAAACTATAAGAACACGGATGAAAATACTGATATGTGCTTTGGGACTGTATTCACCTCTGAGGAAGGTGAAAAGGAAATGCTATTGGAGAGCAGGGGGGATTCAGGAACTTCGATTGCATTTTGCTTCTTTAGAAAAACTGAAATCCACAAAAGGGACATTTGTAACATTTGCTACATCTGGCTAACAGCTACCTGGGTATTTGTTAAATATTCTCTGTACTTTTATTATCTTTTTTTTTTTTTTACCGTAATCAAAAACACATAAGCTAAAATGTACTATTTTAATGATTTCAAGTGGATTGTACTACATACACACTGCTGTGCAACAAAGCTAGAATATTTTTGTCACAAAACAGAAACTCTATATCCACTGAACTGAAACTCTCCTTTTTACCCGTTATCTTTCCTATATTTTATTTGGAAAGAGTCACATGCTTAATATGCCAAACTTTTTATGTTCAGAAGGCAAAGATATGTTTCTCATGAATTGTATATATGTAGGGGGCCAGAGAGAATTTCACTTGAGACGCTGTTGATTGACTTGGTTACTAATTCATGGCCATGACCTCATACACAGTTATGAGAGCTAAATGTGTCTATCTAGTACGCCACCTACTCCATGATGTACATAAGTGTAGGCTCTATGCTCTAGTCTATATTCTCTCCTCTCCTTTGAGCATCCCAGAGCTACACAGAATGCGATTAAGGCCTTCACTCCTCCGTGACTTTTTGCGAAAAGGGACAATTAGGGGACCAATTCAACTTGGAGCTAATATGGTGTCCAAGATTTCCCCTTTGAAGATAAAGATGTTATCTGTCTAAACCAGGGCTCAACTCTGGAACATTCTGTAGGGGTTTGTTCACTGACAGTATTAGGCAACTCATTTGGGAAATGTAACTTTGTTCTCCGATGCCCCAGATCTAAATTCCTCATAGTCTTTGTTCAAGAGTCTTGTTACTTAACAAAAACACATGCATCTTAGGGGCGCCTTGGTGGCTCAGTCTGACTTCAGCTCAGGTCATGATCTTGCGGTTTGTGAGTTCAAGCCCCACGGCGGGCTCTGTGCTGACAGCTCGGAGCCTGGAGCCTGCTTCGGATTCTGTGTCTCCCTCTCTCTGCCCCTCCCCCACTCACACTCTGTTTCTCTCTCTGTCTCTCTCTCTCTGGAAAATAAATAAATGCTAAAAAAAACCACATGCATTTTGTTATTCCTAAATGGAAAAGTTCTTGCACAAACAATTCAAAGAAATGGAATTTGAGTGTGCCTCATAGGTGTTCAGGTAAAGGGGATTCATTTCCTATGCTGTCAGATGGAAAGATTCAGGCTTCGCTTTAAAGATTCTGTTTCTACCCGTGTCTAAGACAAATACAGTAATAGTCCATTTTACAGGAGGTCACCTTCTTAAATTATTGATTTTTCTAATAGGAATCCCGGAAGACCTTCTGATATAAATACACATTGTCTTCTCTCCTGTGATGCTTACTTTTTAAGGGTCCAGAATAGTCTGTCTTTAGGGAATGAGTTTGAAGATCATATTCAATTTGGCAATAATGCCAAAAACGTCATTTCTTCATTATTGAAAAAAATGTATTTTGATGTAATATGAGAAAAGGAAACTCCAAACTTATATTTTTCTTAAAATAGAAGTAACATTTACAGGTAATTTAAAAAGTAGAAAAATCCAACCTTTTCCAAGAAAGTAGTTGGGGTTTTGAAAAATTACAAACATTTTTTTGAATGTTTATTTATTTTTGAGAGAGAGAGAGAGGGAGAGCACTAGCAGGGGAGAGGCACAGAGAGAGGGAGACACAGAATCCGAAGCAGGCTCCAGGCTCCGAGCTGTCAGCACAGAGCCTGATGTGAGGCTCGAACTCAGGAACACAGAGATCAGGACCGGAGCAGAAGTCGGCTGCTAAACCGACTGAGCCACCCAGGTGCCCCAGAGGCCTAATTTAAAAGTACAGCAGCATGTATCTATTTTTTCATACTTTGTAATTTTTTTTCATATTCACATCCACTTTGTTTTGTCTCTTGATGATGGGAACAACAAGTCCTACGTCAGTAGAACTTTGAAGAGGTTATTTCATTGACATTCCTGCGGAAGAGGGGCTATAATAATAATTTCATATTCTTCCACTATGATATGAATACAATATGCATTATATGGCTGTGTCTAATTTTTTTTGGCTCTGTGTTTTAATGCACATCTATATGCATTAAGGTGCACTTAATGCACGCCTATATGCCTTCTAAATTGTCCTGTGATATTTGTGGCCACAAGAGAAAGCCTTCACGATTTGGACTGTTGCTCTTTCTCTGTCTCTCTGTCTCTGTGTCTATATCTCTGTCTTAGAAGCTTTTGAAACCTTTCTAAAATAAAGCTCTCAAGTGTTTCTTCCATCACTGCTATTCCAAAACCAGCTGGAACACGACTGTTCTATGAAGTCATAATTTATTTTATGATTTAATATAGAATTGAATGGAGATATAGAAAGAGATTCTTTTAATTTAGAATAGAATGGTACTTCTTACTCAGAATGCCAAGTCCTATATGAAGATCGCTTAAATTACATTTTTGAAAAGTAAGACAGGGAACGAATGATGGTCTCATCAAATATAGTTAATTTCCTCTCTAGCATTTCAGGTGCATTTTTAGCACGAAAGAAAACATTAGTTACGGCACTGGAGTTCCTTTCCTGCCCTTCTTGCTGCAAAAGTGTATATCGGTTGAGGATCAAATAACAAAACTCGAAGGAGTCTCTGTCACGAGTCTGTGCAGAAAAGTAGGATCGTAAGTTTATCAGTCTTACAACCTACTGTGGTTTCTAACCACTCGGGACTTAGAGCGAGGGTATTCTGTACCAGTTATATCTCCCATTGAATTATCTGGCCTTGGACACGATCCAGTGGTGCCCACAAGTAATTAGAGGTGATCTTACCAAATAAACACTGATTTACTTTTTCAGTACTGAAAAGGCAACTTTGGGACCAGGGGGCACTAGAAAATGTGCTTAGTCTACAGAGAATGGTAAACACGGTGGGACCCCCCGCTGTACTAGCCCAGACTGAGTGGCTCACAGGCAGTATTGTGGTAATACCCTAGATGGGTATAAATGATGATTTAATATGTTGTATTTGTCTCCTGCTGCTGCCGTAACACGTTCACCACAAACTTCGTAGCTTCAATCCGTACAAATGTATCCGCCTACAGCTGTGGAGGTCCGGGGTTGGTGGGGCTGCATTTCTTCCGCAGGCTTCCGGGCAAAATCTGTGTCCTTGCCTTTTCTTGTGCCTGTGATCCTGTTCCTTATATCGCTGCAGCCTTTTGCTTCTCGGTCGCACGGTGGGCGGCTCGCTTCGATCTACTGCATCCCACTGACGAGTGCCCTTTGATTGCATGGAGTCCCCTGGGGTCGGCTAGCATACGGACGTCTTTCGGACCATTATTCAGCCTACGACAAACGGGCTAAGGAATAAAGGGCAAAGCCCAGCTTCGTGGGGGGGGAGGGGAGCACGTGGAAATCTCCGCAGAAGAGACCGCCTCTGCATCAGGCCTAGGACTGTGATAGGTGGAGAACCGCAGGCCTCAGAACTTGCTGGCAAAAGCGACTGCTGAGACACACGGCGTTACTTTGGAAGGTTCTGCGCAATTCAGACGCTCACTGCGTCTGGACTTCATTACAGCGCCTGTTGCTGTCAGGGAGAAAGGGAGCAGGCGACAGCCGGGGCGACCGCATTGACCCCTGGGCTTCCGGGTGAAGAAGCACCCACGGCCGCAACCACAGACGGGCCCCTGCCGCTCAGGCGAGACGGGCGAAGGGCTGTGAAACGGCAAACCCACTTCGACCCCAAGCACCTTTCCCAGCCGTGGACGCCAGACATCCCCGGTGCCAGCCGCCCGTCACGTTGTCCTGCTGTCGTCGTCGATACTTACCCAAGCCACGCTCGGGACCTTTTCTCTCCCCCAGTGTTTGTCCTGTCATCTGCTGCTCCCCCAGGACCGCGGTCGCCGTCTCGGATGTCCCGTGTGCCACGCGGGGACACGGCTGTCGCTGTGCATCACATTAGTTCCGTGGGGTCCTCAAGGCTGGGGGCCCCATCCGCCTGCAGGCAGAGAGCGCGGGCCTCTCCCAAGCCTCGCCCGCGAGAATCGAGAATCGGCGCAGGGTGCCCGGCGCCTGCGGTTTCGGGGACTGCTGGGCTTAGGCTAGTAGGTAACCCGAAACTTCAGACGTTACACCCTCAGCCGCAACAGTAGCATTCAGGGCAAGAGGCGCGGGAGGCAGAGGCCTCACAGCCTGGACTTCCCGCAGGAGCTGAATCATCACATGGGCACTTTCTCCGGGGTCCGAGGCTTCTAACCAAGACCCAAGCGACAGGGCACAGTCACGTCCCCGCCTGGGCACTTCAGAGCACGTGGGGAGGGGAGTATTCGCAGACTGAGAAACCGGAGGCCGATGAACGACGAAATGAGCAGAGGGGAGTGAGCGGGGAGCAGTGGGGGAGGGGCCGGCCTTCGGCATTACCTCCTCCCTCGGCCCCCACCCTGGCCAACCTTCCCCGTGGATCGCGGATCGTGTGCCAGGAGCTCACGGCCGCTCACGCCTCTCATTAGAAGCACGCAGAAACCACTTGGGATGGGAAATGACTTCAGTAATGCAGGGTAGCGTTGCTTACGATGTGCGAGCTTAAATAGCACGTTGCTGCTAAAAATCCGTCGCAAGACACGGCGCGCGTGCACGGGGAGCTGCTCTGGCCGCGCTGCTCCTATTCGGAGCCCGGGTCTGAATTCCCAGGCTCGTGAAAGCTCCCGGTTAATTCCCGGCCACAACCGGCATCAGAATGATTAGCTGCCCACAACCAAAGCCTCGCGGTGCGGCCTCTGCACTGATGCAGTTGCTGTGACCTTTTCATTTGAAAGGAAGGTTATTTAAGTACTATTTGGGGTTTATTGTTTACTGAACCATGGGAAATTACCGAGGAACAAAATAATTGGATGGTTTTCCTTCAGTATAAGAACAGAGGTGCTGTAAATATCATCTATAGTGATTTTTTGGGTAGTAAATTCCAAGAAATCCGGGGGCACTAATTAGTAGAACAAAATTCTCTGTATTTCTCTTCTGTCTCATAAAACTAGGCTTCACTTTTACTCTACGGAGTTTATAAACCTCGTATATAATAACCATTCACTGAATGGTAAAAGGTGAAAAATGTAAATAAACCCAATAAATACATTAATTCGATATATTAGCAGAAGAACAATGAGAAGGTTGAAAATAAATTTAAAATATTACAGTTAGGATATTGCTGGCTATGCTACTGTAAGCTATCAATGAAAGCAGGTTGAGTAACTAAAAACAGCAACTGTGATAATGAAAGATCAGCCTAAAACAAAAATGGTGTCTCAGTTATCAGCTTTACAACACTGTGATTTTTTTTTTGTTGTTCCTTTAATGTTTTTTCCAGTTTTATTGTGAAATGATGGATCTACATCACTGCATAAGCTTGGGCAGTACAGCAGGCTGGTTTGATTTACATCTGTTATGAAACGATGTCCACTATAGGTTCAGCTAACATTTATGTTCTCATACAGATAGAATAAGTAGAAAAGAAAGAAGAAAGGAATAAAGGGGTAAAACATCTCTCTGTGATGAGAACTCTTGGGATTTACTCTCTTAAACTTTCCTACGCGTCCTAGAGCAGGGTTAGCTGTGACCACGGTAGACACTGCGTCCCCAGTACTTTCTGTCTGACAGCTGGGAGTTTCTACCTTTGGACCACCTGCCTCCAAATCTCCCTCCCTCCGCCCACGAACTTTTAAAAGTGTATTTGCAAAAGAGCACCAGAAATAGTGAAATAACATATATCACTACGTTGTGCTTGCTATTTAAAATTCGAAGAATGTCAGGGAAGTAAGAAAATGAGCAAATCTTACCTATTGACTGCAATAATTTAGAAGGCCAGTTTTCTCCATCAGCAAAATGATTTATCCAATAAATACAGTTCTGCAATTCAATTTGGACTTATATACATATGCAGTTAACCAGAGATAATAAGCAAGGGTATGATTTGTTGTTTTATAAATTTTCAATGATGTAAATAAATGAGTACTTTGGAGGTCTTTATTAAGGAGTTACTGAAGGGGTGCCTGGGTGGCTCAGTCGGTGGAATGTCTTACTCTCAGTTTTGGCCCAGGTCATGATCTCACAGTTTGTGAGTTCGAGCCCCACCTTGGGCTTTGCTCTCACAGCACAGAGCCTGCTTGGGATTCTCTGTCTCTCCCTCTCTCTCTTCCCCTCCCCCAGTCATGCATGCCCTTTCCCTCTCTCTCTCAAAATAAATAAACTTTAAAGAAGGGAGTTATTAAAGAAGCTGTGGGAATTGTATCAGTTTAACCATCTACTATCATGAACATTATAATCTAGCTATTTCTTCTGTAATACATATAAAAAGATATATGTATGTTTTCCTGTATTTCCTGAATAATGGCACATATGTAAATTTTCTAGACAAGAAAATGTTACCCTTTTTTTTGTATCAGAAGGTTATTTCAACTTGCCCTAGGAACATCCAAAACAATTGTTGCTTTTTTTTTTTTTTTTTCCCTCAAAACAATCATTGCTTTTTCAGAAGGGTACAATGGTAATGAACGGTTATATTTGATTTTTTAAGATTCACTGCCATAAACGTATGTATTTTTTTGAGTTTATTTATTTAAGACACACAGAGACAGTGCAATGGGTAGGGGGACAGAGAGAGAGAGAGAGTGAGAGAGAAAGAGAATCCAAAGCAGACTCTGTGCTGTTAGCACAGAGTCTGATGGGGGGCTTAAACTCATGAAACTGTGAGATCATGACCTGAGCAGAAATCAGGAGTCAGATGCTTAACTGACTGAGCCACCCAGGGGCCCTGAGAAACATATCTAATTTTGTAGCATTCTTTTGTACCCGTGATAAAGTAAGTGATGCCTTGGAGAGTGATATGAGTAATGCCGACTCATGCTATGCCGAAAAATTCAAATCACATCGGCATTCTTGTACCAAAGTTAGGTCGCATTTTAGTCTGTTTTGCTTTAAGAACCCACGTTTTAATTCTTCCATTCCCCTGCGATTTCAGTGAGCTAGCTCTCTTAAATATAGTGAAATGTGGAAAACCAAATATCCAAGTTTATTAGCACTGCATGTGAAATAAAAGTAAATCATCACACCATGAGGTCTATATATTTTACTTGTAAAAATTATTTTTCTGGGCGTCTGGGTGCTCAGTCCGTTGAGCGATGACTCTTGGTTTTGGCTCAGGTCATGATCACAGGGTTGAGGTCATGGCTCAGGTCATGATCACAGGTCATGATTACCCACATCTGGCTCCACACTGAGCATGGAGACTTCTTTGGATTTTCTCTCTCCCCTTCTGCCCCTCCCCAGCTCACGCTCTGTCTCTAAAATAAAACATTTTTTAAATATATTTTGCGTTGGCATTTTTGCAGTGGATGTGGTGAAATTTGTCTTATTGGGTGAAAAGTCTTATCAACAAAATAATTTCCCATGTTTTAATGGGATTACAAACAGATAGTATACATTTACAGGTATGTATTTCAATACTATCAATGTATCTGACCAACTCATATTTATTACCAATTTATCCTTTAATACATATTGCTCAGCCATATATGCATGACTATCGAAGCCTGTTACATTCATTGCCAGTATCACGGCGAGATGCTTATGTGACAGAGGATTCACTGAATTTACGTTCTAGATAGAAAGCATGTTACTAGCATTTTACTGTTGGTAAATAGGAAAATTTCTAATTAATTTAGTCAATTTCATTATGTTAAATATACTGGGGTAAAGAATTACATTGGTAAAGATTTCATAAATAATCACCATGTGACCACATTGCATTCTTTTATTAATATTTTTACAAAGTAGTATTTAAATACCTTCTGCACCAAATAGTGGCGTATAACACATGAAACGGGTACATACATCTATTTTTAATAAACTTGCACAGCAATTATTAAAGGAAATCTCATGAAACCATAGAAGACATTTACTTGCACTGATCACAGATCATTCAAAATGTAAGTTTAATAATAAATCCGCTTAAAAGCCATAGGAAAAAAAAAATTAAAGAAATGTCTTTACAACTGACCGATGGTTCTGGAAGAGGTACAGGGGTGCCTCTGGCCTTAAACAAAGAAAAATGCAGGAAACAGGAGCTGAGGGCGTCTGGGCAGGGACACGGGAGCTGGACAACCCATGACATCCTCCAGGGACACACCCGCTGCGGGGGCGCCAGGCGGCGGGGGGCCTGCCCCACGTGGGCGCACCGAGGGCGGCTGGGCGCTCAGGAGAGCCGCGTGTGGTCGGGTGTGTGGCGTCAGTGCGGGTCCCCGTGGGGACAGGGAGGGGGCGGGCAGGGACCGAGCGCCAGGGCGCCGGCCGATGGCGACGCGGGGCCTGAAGCGGTGTGGGGGCCACACTTCCAAACGACGCCCCCTTTGTTCTCGCGGCCTCCGAGTCTGGCGCGGACCACGTGGGCCGCAGGGGGTCCTGGGAGCAGAGACGGGCCGGGCGGAAGCCGGGAGCTGCCAGGCCCGTCCCGCGCGGGCTCCTCGCGCTCGCCCACGGAGTCCTCCTCGTCCCGAAGGCTTGGTGCCCGCCGCAGGCACCTGCAGGGCCCGGAAAAGTGCGGGGGCGCCGCCCTAGGGCAGAGCTGAGGGGCCCGGGGCAGAGGTGGGCTGTTCCTCGCCCCCCGCCCCCCCTGCCCGTCGCCGGGGCCCCGCCGGGTCCACTGCCCTGCAAGGCCGCGCCGTCCGAGTGTGCCGTCGTCCCGTCGCCCCTGGGGCCAGGTGTGCCTCCCTGCGGCTGCGTCGTGTCTGGGGCTCGTCCCCACGACCACGGCTGCCTGTTCGTTCCACCAGCCTCGAAGGACAAGCTCAAGGCTCTGCCCTCTGCCCTGCGAATGCGCTGGCTCCCGGAGCTCTCGGCTCCTGCTTCCGGAAACCCTCTCCGGGGCCAGCCCCCAGCCTGGTTCAGGTGAGTGCAGATGGGGGTTTTCCCCCCCGCGCAAGGCAGACGGGGCCCATGTGACACCTGCAGGGCATACCACGTGACTTGGGGTGTGTGCGGTGGGAAGGGATGGTCCAGGACTCGCTGAGCGTCCGGTGGGAAGCGGAGGACAACGGGAGGTGGCGTATCGGAAGCAAGGCAGAGATCGGAAAAATCAGTGGGCTGGTCTCTTGGAGTGTCCCGGACTCCTGCTCGGGAAAAGGTTTCGGGGCTGCGTTACACAGAGTGAGAACCCAAAAGGAGCCTGGCCGCCTCCTTGAGTCGGAGAAGCAGAGGAGTTCCAGGAGTCAAGGCAGCTAGAATTTGCGACACGGTAGAACAGGGAAGGAAGGTGCGCCGAGAACCCTGGTGATTTGCCAAGGGGTTTTCTAAAGTCTTTAGCTGAGGACTGATCCGTGCAGGTGTTTCGATGAACTGCCAGTGCGAGGCTAAACGGCAAAGAAAGGAACAGGACATACCCGTATATCACATCCGTCAGAGTGCAAAGACCTAATGCATGGCGTAACTATGTAGTGGAATGAATTGAGTCCTTCAGAAAGTTATGCTGAAGCCTTAACCCCTGATACCTGTGCGTGTAACCTTCTTTGGATCTAGGGTCAATGCAAATATGGGACATAAGTAAGGAAGAGGTCATACCGGAGCACAGGGGTTTCTGAATTCAGTATGACAGGTGTCCTTAGGAGACACACAGACACACAAAGGGAGGAGAATGTCATGTGAGGACAGAGACACCACTGACGGGAAAAAGCCATGTGCCAGTGGAGGAAACAGTTGGGGTCAGGCAGCTACAAGCCTAAGGATTGCCATTGATCGTCAAAAGCCAGGAGAGAGATAATGGCCCTTATGATGCCTGAATTTTTACTTTTATCTCCCAGAAGAGTAAAAGAATAAGTTTCTGCTGTTTTAAGTCACCCACGATGTGGTAGTTTTTATGGAACCCCTAGGAGAGTAATATATATCGGTAGAGTCCTTAGAAAAATAGCAGATTGGCCATTGACTAAAGACTGTTCTGGATCCACACTGATCAAGTTTTGTCCACACTAATCAAGGTTAAGGTTAAAAACAAAAATTGAAAAGGTCAAAGTAATTCTACACAACTTTCTCAGAACAGAATCCAAATCAAATTATAGAACTATAAAAAGGAAAAAAATCCCACACACTTAAAATTTAAAAAAAATGTTATCTGGTCAAACATTTTCAGGCATACAAGAAATTGAAAAATATAACTCATAACCAGGAGAAAGATCAGTCAGAACTAGAAGGGACTCAGCTGATAAAACTTTTAAATAAGGACATTAAGTTTCTTTTTATAAACATACTTCAAATATTCAAGAAGGTAGAGAAAAGCATTAAGTATGATTGAGAACTCACACGTATAAAAACAACCCAACCCAAACTGCTAGAAATGAAAAGTGCACTACTCTTAATGAAAATACATTGTAGGGGATTAAAAGCAGATTAAACAATTTAAATTAAAAAAAGAAGTTTAGGGAACTTGAAGATACACCGTTAGAAACTAAACCACAATGAAACACAGAGGTGTGCCTGGGTGGCTCAGTTGGCTCAGCGTGGGACTCATAATTTCAGCTCAGGTCATGATCCCAGGGTTGTGAGATTAATCCCTCTGCGTTGTGTTCCGCACTGGGTGTGGGGCCTGCCTGGGATTCTCTCTCTCCCTCTTTCTCTGCCCGCCTCCCCCCCAAAATAACAAAAAAAATAATAGAAAGCCAAAATGAAAACTGAAAAGATACCAGAAGAGACAGCATCAATGAGCTGCAGGAACATAGCACATGGTCTGATATCTGTGTGGTTAGCTTCTGAGGGGCTGAAGGAAAAGCATTGGAAGAAATAGCACTCACAGATTTGTGTACTTTTATGAAGACCGTAAACCCACAAATCCAAAATGCTGAAAGAAGCCCTGAAAAAAGAAGCATGGAGAATGTCACACCGATGCGTGTTACCATCAATTTGTTGAAAACCAGTGATGACGAAGAAAAATTTTTGAAGAGGAAACATTACAGCTAAAGAATGACATTGGATTTGTCAGAAGCAGTGCAGCTACAAGACAATGAATTTATATCTTTCAAGTACTGAAAGAAAAGAGTAGTGTCATTTTCCTTTTTTTTTAAATGAATACAGATTGGTGCTTAGTTAATTCATAAATAGAAATGTAGAAAGGATTTACCGGTAGATCAACACCAAATGAAATTCAGACAGAAGGAAGATGATACCAGGTGAAAATTCGGATCTATGCAAATGAAGGAAACAACAAACATACGGCAGTTATAAGCGTTTCATTTTCATAATTTTAATTGTTTTAGAATAGTTTGATGTTTAACTTACATGGAATGTCAATACATTGTGGCCACATAAATGACGTGGATGTAAAATATTACAAAGGGCGAGAAGGAAATGCACTATCATGTTTCTTGCGCTTTGTATAAGGTAATATAACATTATCTGAAGGTTCACAATGATGGATTCAACTGTGTGATGACCACAATAAGTGAACACAGAAACACAGAGGTATAGCTAACAAGCCAGTAATGCAGATAAAATGGAATCATAAAAATTCAGTGATTCAAAAAAGGCATGGTTGCATTTACATAAGATTATAGAAAAGCTAGGCTAATCTATACTGATGAAAGGCAGATTGGTGCTCTCCTGAGGTTAGAGTGCTAAGGCCGGGAGGAACCAGAGGTTGGACTACAAAAGAGAACAAGGAAAACCTGGGGGTGCTGGATATGTTTAGCTTATTGATTATGGCAGTGACTTCCTGGGTATTTAGGTATGTTAAGAGTGCTCAGGTTCACTTTTTTTTAATGTTTATTTTTGAGAGAGAGCATGAGCGGGGGAGGGGCAGAGAGAGAGGGAGACACAGAATCCGAAGCAAGCTCCAGGCTCTGAGCTGTCAGCACAGAGCCGGATGCAGGGTTTGAATCCACGAACCACGAGATTACGACCTGAGCCGAAGTCGGACACTTAACCGACTGAGTCACCCAGGTGTTCTTCAGAGTGTTCACTTTTAATAAATGTGATTTATGTTACGTCAATTGTACCATAATAGAGGTGCTAAAAATAATTTTAGATTAGCATAAGTTGGAAAACATGTAAACAGAACAAAAGGAAAACAAAATAAGTAATAGAAAATAGAAGACAGCAATCTGGTAAATTTAAATCCCATGATAAATATACTTACATAAAATATAAATTGATTAAATATTCATATTAAAATATTGTTCACATTGGGTAAAACAAGATCCAAACATGTACTGTTTACAACCGATGCATTTTAAAAAATATTGCAGAGGGAAATGAAAGGGCAAAGGGTGGGAAAAGATAAGCCAGCTAATAGCAGGAAGAAAGCAATAGTGTTTATATTAGGATCAACCAGTGTACATTTCACAGCAAGGGAGAAAAAGCTTCATTTTATAATGATAAGTGGGTTAATTCTGCAAGAGAACCTAGTAGCATAACTTAGTACGCAGCTAATCATGGAGATTCAAAATGTGTAAGATAGAAAGCGATGGAACTGGAAAAAAAATGGCTAACTCCCAAACTAAATTCACAAACCTCTCTCAACTTAAAAAACACGTTGATGGCTAATCAGAAATAATAATGATGGAAAATATGCTCAGGTGTGATAACCTTGTAGTTACAGAAAACTCCAGCCTATAGCAGCATTATGCGAATTCTTTGCTACTATACTCAGAAAAGATACTGCAAGGGGACATACTCTAGGCCATAGACCAAGGGGCAGTGTATCAAAAGAATTAAATCATACCATATATATTCTCTGATCCTAGTGGAATTAAATTAGAAATCAGTAACAAAAAGAAAACTGGGAAAATCCTTAAATGTTAGGAGACGAAACAATTTCATTCTAAATAAACCGTGATAAAATGTTGATAATGAAAATTTAAAAATATTCATAACAAAGAAAATTAAAGGCAAACACTCAAATTTGTGGGAGATGCTCATCCGTAGTAATAAATGCTTATGACGTAAGAGAGACTCAACTCAACAATTTAAGCTTCTGCTTTAATAGTCCAGGAAAAAGCTAAGGAAACTGAAACTTGCAGTAATGCTAGTATCCATCAGATGGTGATTGCTACTCCACAATAGGAAGGAATAATGTACTGATACGTGCAACAAAATAGAGGTATGCCTAAGCAATGTGATGAGAGAAGGAATCCGGATAGAAGTCACCGAATGCGGTTTGATTCCATTTATGTAAATTCTAGAAAGGGCAAAATTGAAGTGCTAGAAGCAAGAGCCAGAAATTAGGCAAGGGAAGGCCTTTTTCTTCATGCCATGATTGGACGGAAACAAATAACATGTTTTCAGTTCTGCCTTTACTCCGCTATGGTAAGTCCTAATTTCACCTTTGACACTTTAAGGGAGATGAACGAATAGTTGACAGTTTTAAGCAAGATGGTGTAAGATGTCATTCCAAAATGGATGCTGTTATGATACTATTTAAATATTTTTGGACCTCTTGCATCATGGTTACCTGATGGTTTAAGAACTGAGAAATGAGGCATACTAACACTGTCCAATAATGTAAGCAAATTTCTAAAAAAAACAAAACCAAACCACAGAAACTGAAAATCAAAAGGTTAATATAAAGTATAAATAAGAAGGAAAAATAACACGAAATGTCAATTGGATATAAGAATCGTATAAAAGCCATGAAGCAATCAGAGCCCATGAACACTTACCATATGTGCTTGCATTGCTTAGTGGCAAGGTAAAGAAAATGAAGGCTTTTTAGTCTGGAAAGCAGAAAAGCTGTTAACCTTCTGCAGATTGAATCTCATGCAACAGTTTTTAGATATTCTCGTACAGCGGAAACCGTAGGAAAGAAAACGTGCTATTGAAATTCTCATTGCTATGAATGGTTATCACTGGTACGGATCAATGTGAATATTTGAGGAGGGAAAGCACGAAGATTTGCAACTCGGCTAAATATATCTGCCAGATAATCAAAAGCAGTGAACAGTGTTGACAATGGCATTTCTCAAATGTTAGATTATTAAACTAAAAATGTTAAAAAATTGAGGAGCGTATCATTTTCTGAAATGGACTGATCCCCTGGAATCTCTTGATAAAAAGAGAAAATGGCTTACCTCCTGGAGACCTATATACACATCTTCATTCTGTCCTCCTGTTAGAGGCTTCCTTTAAAACGTGCTTACCCATTAGGGGTGAAACAAGCACCGGATTTCCTGTACAGGAAAACAGATTTTGGGAGAGAGGAAGTGCAAACAAAGGCACTTCCAACCAAACAAAAAGGCAGAGTAAAACTGAACTGACCCACATATTTCAAGGATGCTGGAGATGTAGGTGTGGAAGTAGGCATTTGGGGGGAAGATTTCTAACACAGGACTTAATTGTTCAACTGCTGAGTATTTTGATCTGCCGAACCTTCGATACATAATTACTGACAGAGCCGTTGCATGGTATTGAGTCCTTGAAAATAAATATGCCGTTTAGTGCCCAGACTAATTTCTGTTTGCTGTATAATGATGCAGTTAAAGGGAATAATGTGCGTCAGTAACCAATGAGATTGTGATAACATGAGAGAGAAAATCGTTAAAGTCAATTACTGTAATAACGTCATTGTGAACGCTAGATTGCCTGAAAATGACTGACGGGCGCCCGAAGGCACAGAGAAGTTCTTTACGTCCGGGGCCAGGTGGTCTTTTCCGAACCGAAGCTCAGAGGCATTGGGAGAGTTGCTCTGGGCAGAAAATAAGGACTGATTTTAAGATCTAGGTGAACAGATCTTGGTCATGTAAATTAATGACTTGTTCTACAAACTGCTGTCCACCTGTTTTCTGACCAGAATGTCCATTTTCCGTGGAGAACTAATACCTGCTCCTTTGAGTGCTAATTCCCAAGCTAGCTCAAATACGGAAATTGTATGTTATCCTTATGTGAGCTTAGGGTATGTTTTCTAGGACTGCCTTTATAAAGTGCCCCAAAACGAGTGCTTAAAACAACAGAATTTTTTGTCTCACAGTTGTGGACGCTTGAAGTCTGAGATGAAAGTGTGGGCAGGGTCCTGCTCCCTCCGAAAGCTGTAGGCGAGAATGCTTTGCCTCTTTCCGGCCTCTGGTGGTTTTCTGGAAATCCTTGATCTTTCTTGGCTTGCAGATGCAGCCCTTCAGTTTCTGTCTCGTTGTCACATGGTTTCCCCTCGTGTGCATTTCTGTGTTTCTCCTGTCATGAGGATGCCAGTCGTGTTGGGTTAGGAGGCCACGTACTCCAGTAGGACCTCATCTTAATTTAGGTGATTACACGGGCAACTACCTTGTTGCCAAGTCAGGCCGCATTATGAGGAACTGGGGTTTGGGGCATCGACGCACTTTTGTGAGGACATACGACCCGGAACAGCTTCTGTAGTCATTCACAGCATTTTTCACGGACCCTTAGACAACAGCCTGCACGTAGCATTAGCTTCTGTGCTCCGTGAAGTTTGGAATTACTTACTCATTTTCGTGTCGCTGGCTTCGGCATAGTGTCTGACGTGGCGAAAGCTTGCGGTCTGTGTGGCTGTGTGCATGTAGGACCTAAGTGTTACGGCCCCTGACTTCATCTTGTATTAGTGCCTCCGTGTCTCCCGGGGCCTCACACACGTGATCGTAAATACAAGTGCGTAGCGGGTTGCCCCGCACACAGTAAGCACCCGGTAAATGACCAGACCAGCAGGGTTATACCTCCACACTCGTTTGCTCTTCAGCCCCGTCCAGGCCCAGACCCCCACTCCAGTCGTGCGGCCGGTTTGCCTTGTGGTGGACAGCCTCGCATCTCAGCGTGAGACGACAGTAGGTGCAACTAAACGTGAAGAACAAGGGTGTATTCTTGTAACAGAATTAGGAAAAATTCGTAATGAGCTGGGTGCCTTTCATTTCTGTATTTTACATCATTTTGAGGCTCGTCCTCTGAGAAAGCCTTTTTTATTATTATTGAAGTATAGTCGAGCACAAACCGGACGTTCACAAAACGTCGTTTCCCTAGATATCCTGTCTGCTGGCTGTTACCCTCCTACAGCGTACCAGGAGATGCCTGCGCCTCTGTGGTTCTTTTTATGATAAATGTAAATGTAAACTACCACACGGGAATCAAGTCGTAAAACTTGATTTAAAGGGCGGGATAAAAACGAAGACGTCAGAGGGTTCCATGTCAGCTAACCCTTGAAATCCGAGGACACACGTGAGGCCGTGGGGTTTCAGAGTGGCAGCACAAAGGCACGGAAGTTCGGGGTGTACTTCGGGACTCGTGAGCGAGCACGAGGGACCAAGTGTGGGGTTGGCCAGGCAGAGTCTGGGGGGATGCCTCTGCTGAAGGTGATAGAGGCCACGTTCCGCGATGCCAGCCGCCATACTGAGACATCCTTGAACGTCTCACAGCCTCCCGAGATCTGATTTTAGAAACAGAACTTGTGGGAAGAGTTGGTTTCGGTGCGATGAGGATGTTTGCAGGGCTGCCGTATAGCGCATCGATACGTAGGGCCAGAGCCAAAATAGTGACGGTGGAGATGAAAACCAAATGGCGAGAATTTAGAGTCACTTCCTACGTAGCGTCAGTAGAACGCAGTTTTAGCTTTGTGTGTATAGGTGTTTAACAGCAATAAAGTAAATTAAAAGGGGCTAGAGCCAAAATCTGGTTTATAGTTATTAACATCATCAGTCTGACCTCTGGCAAATACTGACGAGTCTGTACCTTTCTTGGAGATTTCCAGTGCATTTTGACATATTAATGGTTCTGAGAATTCCTTCAAGGGAAAACACATTGGTTAACTGCTTCAGTCCAGAATGTTCCAAATTATTTTGTTTATGGGGCCCTTTTTTGTGTAAAAGTATTTCATGTAAAAATGTTTGCTGCACGTTGATAAAGCACACAAATTTTCTGTATAGCTATAAATGGTACTTCATACATAGCTCTAGTATGAACGTATTCTGAGTTGAAGAAAAGACTGTTGGTACAGTTCTGTCCTGTTAGCGTAGAATTAAAACGAATGAAGTTATGTCAAATACTACTGTAAATGAGTATTTGTGATTGAAACCTTGTTTCGCCTTTATTAAAATGATAAAAATAACATAGAATTCTTACTCTTTAAGTACAGTTGTCACCTAAAAATAAAAATTGATTGCCTTATCACAATCTGCGAAGCAACCCCAGATCGTATACTTACCGTGCCTTAGGACTTCTGTTTGTTAATAGTAGCGTGGCATCTTCTGGTAACACAGACTCATTTTCCCCATATTACATATATTAACGGCTTTTATCAGTTTTTGAATTAAAAAGATGCTCCCTCAAGCAAAGCTCTTGAAATTGAAAGACTCATTTAAATATGTCCATTCTATTATTGATTTTGTAAAATTAGAGATTGTGTTACATTGCCGGCATAGCAGTTACCTGCCAGGTTTCGTGTAAATTATTAAAGCAATGACATTTGATAAACGTAGGAAGAAAATGAGAAATAATTGCAGCCATTGTACTGTAAAAATTCAGTCTGTTTATATTCCCAAAAATCTTTTCTAACTTTAAGGTTGTCTTCTCGGCTACTTTTTCCCCCTTTCTCCAGTACTTCACTGCTTCGGATCATAGGGTTTTGCACAAAATGCAGGTGTGATAATTGTTCAAATTCTCACAGTGTTGGGAAAGGACAACTCATGGTTTAGTGTGGTAAAAAGTGAGCCATTTTTTATATGCTTATTTACCTCTGGTCATCATTAAACTAGGTGAGTCTCACTTGATCACCTCCTGATATTCCTGCCAAAGGGTCACATAACATTTGTCACTTGTCCCTTGTTCTCTGCAAGTTCTGTAGATTGTAGTCATGAGGAAGGGGAATCTGTGTCACTCCTTGCCCTGTGTTCTGTATACAAGTAACCCGTAGTTATTTCATACTTTTATTAATAGAAAATACATTGCCTTGGGCTAAATTATAAGTAGGGTACAAAGGTATCAGATGACAGATAGAATCTTACCTAATAGATATCTGACTCTGTTTATAGTCAGAAGTTATTTTTAAAGCACTGCTGTTCCTGCCTCCCTCTCTCCCTCCTTTCCTTCCTGCCTTTGTCTTTTAAACACATAAGCAAATGTTTTTGTGAGCACGTGATAAAATAGTATTAAGTAATAGTAAATGTAAATTTATTAATATATAAATGTATTCATGTATTTTGCTTGGGTATGATTTATGCGTTTATATAATTTAAATGTAGCTATAAATTTACATTACATATAAATATGTAAAATAAGAAGAAGAATTTTCGTACTCTTTCTCAAGCGAAATGGCAGCGGTGTCCAGGGTGTCGTAAGTTTACGGGCTTGGTGCGGTGGTACCACTTCCGGAAAGACACCTGTTTGGTAGGGCTGCCTAAAGAGAACACCGCAGACCTTGTGGCTTCAGCAGTGGAAATTTGTGTTCCTTACAGTTCTGGAGGCTAAGTGTCGTCAGGTTCGGTTTCTTCTGAGGCTTCTGTCCTTGGATCGAAGGTGTCTGCCTTCCCACGTGTCCTCACGTGGATTTTCCTCTGTGTACATGCATCCCCGGTGTCTCTTCTTTACGTTTCCAAATTTCTTCTTCTTGTAAAGATACCAGTCAGATCAGTTTAGGTCTCTCACCTAGTTAAGGCCTCATTGCAACTTCATCACCTCTTTAAAGGCCCGGTCTCCAAATACGCTCATATTCAGAGACACTGGGCTTTAGGGCTCTGATATAGGAATTTTGAGGGGACAGAATTCAGTCCATAATCCAACTCTAGCAAAATATCAGACAAGTTTAGTCAATTTTATGTAAATCAAATTTATGGCATCATTATTACTGTTTAAAGACTCGATTACTTTTAGAGCGGCGTAAGGTTGACATAGCAAATTTGCAAGGAAGATACAATGGTCTCTCATAGGCTGAGCCCCTACACGTGCCCAGCCTACCCCATTATCACCATGTCCCACCAGAATGGTACATTTATTACAATTCATGAAGGGACAGCAACACATGGGCACTCAAGTCCATAGTTTGTATTAAGTAAGGTTCACTCTCGGTATCATTCTGTTTGGAAAAATGTGTAATGTCATGTATCTGTCATTATGGTGTCATGCAGAGTATTTTCACAGCCTAAAAATCTCTTGTGCTCTGCTTATTTATCACTCTTAATCTCCCCCACTCTTTGGTAAACACTGACCTTTTTTTTTTATTTAATGTTTTACATTTATTATTTTTGAGAGACAGAGTGTGAGCGGGGGAAGGACAGAGAGAATCTGAAGCAGGCTCCAGGCTCTGAGCCGTCAGCACAGAGCCCGATGTGGGGCTCGAACTCACATCCGTGAGATCACGCTCTGAGCTGAAGTCAGAGGCTTGACTGACTGAGCCACCCAGGCGCGTCAACACTGACCTTTTTATTGTCTCCAGTTGTCCTCTTCCAGATTGTCATACAGTGGGTTGCCTTTTCGGATTGGCTTGTTTCCCTTAGCGACATGCATTTAAAGTCCTTCCATCCTTTTGCCTGTCTTGATAGCTCATCCTGTCTTAGCACTGAGTAATATTTCACTGTCTGGAGGGACCACAGTTTGCGCACCCTCCACCTGCCGAAGGACATCTTGGTTGCTTCAAGTGTTGGCAGTTAAGAATAATGCAGATTTTTATGTGGACATGAATTTTCAACTCCTTTAGAAAAATGCCAAGGAGAATGATTGCTGTATCACGTGGTAAGAGCATGTTTAGTTTTGCTAGAAGCAGGTGAACACTCTGTCTTCCAAAGTGGCTGCACCATTTTGCATTCCCGTCAGCAGTGAACGGGAGTCCCTGTTGCTTCACATCCTCACCGGCATTTGCTGCTGCCAGTGTTCGATGATTGCGCCATTGTGATCGGTGTGTAAGTGCTATCTCGTTGCTTTAATTTGCATTTCCCTGATGACATATGATGTGGAACACCTGTTTATATGCTCATATGACATCTTTGTATCTTCTTCGGCGAGGTGTCTGTTACGATCTTTTGCCTGTCTTTTAACTTGTTTTTTTTTTCTTTCCTCTTTCCTTATTGTTGTTTTAAGAGTTCTTTGTATTTTTTGGAAAACGGTCCTTTGTCAGATGTGTTCTTTTCAAATATTTTCTCCCAGTCTATGTCTTGTTGTTTCATTTTCTTGAAATTGTCTTTTACAGCGCGGAACTTTTTAATGAAATCTCGCCTACCAATTATTTCCTTCATGGGTCATGCCTTTGGTGTTGTATCTAAAAAGTCATTGTCGTGTCTAAAATCATCTAGGTTTTCTCCTATCTTCCAGGACTGTTATAGTTTTACATTCTACATTTAGAGATGTACTCCATTTTGAATACATTTTTGTGAAAGAAGTTAAGCCTTTTTCTAGATTCTTTTTGCTTGTTTGTTTGCATGTGGATGTCCACCTGTTCAGTACCATTTGCTGAAAAGTCCATCTTTGCTGAGTTTTCTTGCCTCTGCTCCTTTGTCAAAGGTCATTTGACTATATTTATTAATGTGTATTTCTGGGCTTTCTGTTCACTTGTGTTGATGTATTTGTTCTATAGCCAGTACCACACTGTCTTGCTTACTGCAGCCTTTTGGTAAGATGAACTCAGATACAGCATCAGTCTTATCCTTCAGTATTGTGTTGGCTATTCTGGGTCTTTTACCTCTCTGTGTAACCTTTAGAATCGGTTTGTCCTTCTCTACAAAATAACTTGCTAGACTTATTTCATTTAGCATGAGTGAAAGACAGATACCATATGTTTTCACTCATACGTGGATCTCGAGAAACTTAACAGCAGACCATAGGGGAATGGAAGGGGAAAAAAACAGTTTCAAACAGAGAGGGAGGCAAACCAGAAGAGACTCTTAAATACAGAGAACAAACTAAGGGTTGATGGTGGGGGCGGGGGAAGAGGGGAAAACAGGTGATGGGCATTGAGGTGGGCACTTGTTGGGATGAGCACTGGGTGTTGTATGTAAGCGATGAATCACAGGAATCTACCCCCAAAAGCAAGAGCTCTATGTTAGCTAACTTGACAATACATTATATTAAAATAAATTTAAAAAATAAAAACTTAATAAAAGGGGAGACATTGCTTGTCCCCATGAGAATGGAAAAAAAATAACTTGCTAGAATTTTGGTTCTATTGCATTGACTCTATAGATCAAGTTGGGAAGAGAATTGACATCTTGACAATACTGACTCTTCCTGTTCATGAACATAGAATATCTCTTCCTTCATTTGGTTCTTTGATTTCATCCATCAGAGTTTTGTAGTTTTCCTCATAAAGGTCTTGTACCTATGTTGCTAGATTTATACCTAAGGATTTCACTTTATGGTGCTAATGTAAATGATGCTGCGTTTTTAATTTCAAATTCCACTTGTTAATTTCTGACACGTAGCAAAGGGATTAACTGTTGTATATCTGACTGGAATCCTGCCACCTGCTATATTGCGCAATAGCTCCAATATCGTGAGGGCCTCTCTGTGACTGAGTTCCTAGGAGCTTTAATGTTGTCCACCCTGAACTCCAGCAGTCTGCTGGTTAGAGTTCGGGTTTGTCTACTCTGGCACTAGTTCCCTGGATGGTTTCTGGTCATGAGTCTCTGCTCCAATAATCTTACCTTGACTGTATGTAGTCACCTCTCTTTCTCTAGTCTTGGGGGAATAGTTTGCCTGTTCCTGCCCTCTCCTAGAGATCTGAAATAGTTGTTGATTTTCCATCTGTTTGGCTTCTGATTCCTTGTTAGCTAATCGAGCTCCTTACATGAGGAACTGGAAACTGGAAGTTGCAGTATTATTTTTTAAGGTAGAAACTTGAAAACAAACCGAATGCCTAAAAATAGATGATAGTTAACAAAAATTCTGGTACGGCCATATAAATTTAATGTCAGTCACTAAAACAAGGTTTAGAAAGTAATTATATGAGAGCATGATATTTTATCAAATGAAATTAGCCACTTTCAAAAATGTGTATTTAACGTATTTCCAGCTTTGTGCCACAAATGCAAATGGATAAATATGTCAAGAAAAGAGATCATTTAAAATTATCATTTCTGGTTGGGATGGTTATGAACACATTTTAAGTTTTTTCTATATATTTTTCTACCATTTTCAAACATTATACCATTTAAAATGAAAATATACTTTAAAATATAAGTTTCATTTCATGAAATTCAAGTTTTAAATTAGCTGAAATTTCTCAAAAAAATTCTGTATGCTCAAATAAAAAAATAGTATTACAAAAGACTATCAGACAGTTCCATAAAATAGTGGTTAGTCCTTCAAAATTGAATTTACTTAGTTGCTGTGTTAAAGTAGAAACAGAAATAGTTCAATATGAAAAAATAGAATTCAGCTGATACCTATAGACAAATTAAAAATTTCTGTGTGCCAAAGCTATGTTTGAAAGTTCTGGTCATTGCATGTGCATACCTTTTTATCTTTATACCACATCTCTTTTAAGCAGTAACAAATGCAGTGTTGAAGGTTCTAGAGAAAGAACACCAGAGAACAGGATGGTCAGTTAACAAGTGAGACTGTTGTTATCTTCTGGCAGTTAGTAGAAATCATATTACAGTCTTATAGTCTCTTACATAAATTAGTCTTCGTTTGATCATGAAGAAATGGAAGAATAGAGGTGTGAGGCAGGGGATAGTATAGAGGTAGTCAACATCTCTTGGCTCTCAGACATGGTTTAAGAATAAATCCCAGTAGGGTGCCTGGGTGGCTCAGTCTGTTGAGCATCCGACTTCGGCTCAGGTCATGATCTCACGGTTCATGAGTTTGAGCCCACGTTGGACTCTGCACTGACAGTGCTGAGCCTTCAGGTTCTTGGGTCTCCCTCTCTCCCTGCCCCCTACTTGCGTTCTCTCTTGTTCTCTCTCAAAAAGAAATAAACATTGAAAACAACAATCATTTATCTGGGTTAAATGATAAATGTCCTGTGGGTCTGGGTTTATTACGAAAGGCCGGGGAGGGGGAGAGGATGATTAGGCCAGAGATTTGTGAATCTTTTTACATAAGGGTATCAGAACTATCCTAATTCTTCAAACCGTTAAGTCAAAAATTGTATTTTTTTTACATTGGAATTGGATAATGCTTCAATTGTGGTCACTGGTGAAGAGAAGGGCAAAGCTTAGATGAACAAACTTGACTTTAGTTTGTAGACTCTCTTTTATTTTACTATAGTATCTTTCTTGCTGTTGATCCTGGAATAATGATAAAAGTAATGATTTCCTTACTAGAGCAACCACACAGGATTTATGAGTCATAAATATACAGAGTGACCAGAGAGTGTGAAAACATAGATTATATTCTTTTATGTTTTTACAAAGTGAAGCTTTTTCTGGACTGTAGTTTGCATATTTACCCTTTTTCTCTGAATTGATGGACGCACTGTCGTGATATTCTTAAACAAATAAAAGGACCTCATGAACAATGGGAAGGAGAATCAATCCCTTGCATCAATGGGACCCCTGCCCATTAAGCTTAAAATCAAGCTCTCTATTGAAAGATAGAGGATTCTAGAAATGCTTTGGAAATTTCTCTTCGTGTAGTACTGCCTGATATTGCTATTGATTTTCTAAAAAAGAACTTTAGAAACCCAAAGCGCTTGGAGTAGAGTTCCCAGGTTTCCTGAGCCTGTGAAGGAGTTCTTTTTGTGCTTTTCAGCTGAAGCTTGAAATGATAGCAGGTTAACGTCCGGTTCTAGCCTTACAGCCTTGCAGAGGGGCCTTGACGTTCCTCTGCCAACGTGAGGAGGAGCAGCAGCCTACGCGGTGGTCCTCAGTGTTCCCGGGACCTGGTCACCGCCCGACAGACGCCCAAGACGGGCGTCTCTGCCGGGCTTCTGACCGCAGTCCCTTGGGTAACAAGACCGACAGCGAGAATAATCGGACGGACGAGGGTCTGCGCGGTTGCTAGTTTTCTTCACAGTGGGCGTGTGCGGTCAGTGCAAGAAACAGTACGCCTGTGTCACATCCACGACGTTCTCAGGGAAGTAGGGTCAGCAGTTTTTATTGACAACGTGTGCTCACGGCACCTGCTCGTGGCGTCCTCCTCTGCCGCTCCCAGTTTCCTCACGGACTCCTGTCGGGACACTCGATAAAGGGTGGGGTTGGATCCCACCTATGATTGGTCGAGAATTACTGTTTGACTAAGTGACCTGATAGTTATCCCATTATGTATCATTAACTTGGGCAAGAGACACTTAATCCAGGAAAATTCTGCTTATTTTGATCTTGAGGCCATAAGTGTGTAACGTAACTTAGTTTTATCTGCCAATACCCAGTGGAAATTTTTCTTCTTTATTGTGCTAACTTGAATACCTCAACCAGATATTTAAAATATGCTCAAATACGTCTGTTTTTCTTACGCCTTCCAAAGGCTTCTTACCAAATAAAATTGTAATGAATCCTACTACGTGAATATAAATGTATTTCATCATATATTACTATTACTTTATCATTCCTCGAAGTAATTGCCTTATTTATGCTTGTAATGTCCCATCAGAACCATCCTCAGGCCAAATTGAGATGCAGGGAAGTGTTTGTCATTGGAGAGCATTTGGCATTTTGTCAGCTTTGTATATCCTTTCCTCTGCTTTCTTTTGACTGAGTCAAACTAAAAATATCTTCTTTCTACAGAAATCCTATTAAAAGGTACCATTAACATGTCTCATTTTCCCCAATCTAGATCAACGTGCACTCCCTTTATTCTGCCACACCGCGTTGGCTCTGAATATTATACTGTCAGTTTTGTTCTCTGATTTTCAGTTTCAGCTAGTTTTCAGTTGGTTTATTAAAGCAAATTTAAAGTCTAAGGTGATGGTGACTAGCTCACTCATATCTTAATTCCTTCAGGCTCTCTGTACATGTTTCCTTGGGATAGCTGAAGAGACTTTTAACTCCCAAACTGAGAACCTGAATGATGTAAGTTGAAACCATGAACTCCAACAGAATGATTATCTTGCTTATCATGGGCATCATTTCCATTCTTTCCCTAGCATAATGTTAGGAATATCCTATCCAGTATGTTCTGTGTCTTCTGATGCTGCACCTTGCTGTGACAGTTTCTCAGCATTTCTTTGTTTTTTATCACCTTGAAAGCTTTGAGGACTATCGGTTAGGTATTTGGTAGAATGTCTGATATTTTTTCACGACTAGAATAGAGTTGTGTTTCAGAGAGGAAGAAAATAGAGATAGTGTCGTTTTCATCACATTATATCAAAGGTACCTACTCTCAGTATGACCGATCACTGTTGATGTAACCTTGACATGTGGCTCACGTAACATTGGTCAGGTTTCTCTGCCGTATGGTGATCCTATCCTCTCTCCTCTTCGGAAGGACATCGCTATGCACAGCCCACGCTCTGGAAGTGCGAAGTCGTGCTCTGTCTTTTGGGAGCCGTGTATCTTCATAAGTTATTTGGAGATGTTCTCTGTTGGAGATTTTTTTTTACCTGTTTTTTAATGCCCCCTTTTTATGAAAACGTTTAAGTTCTCTGTTAGCAAATTTCAGTATATAATACAGTGTTATAAACTATAGCACCGTGTTATATATGAGTTTCTCAGACTTCATTCAGCTTGTAACTGAGAGTTTGTATTCTTACCAACCCCTCCCTGTGTTCCTCACCACACATAAGGGATACCATGAAGTATTTGTCTTTCTCTGTCTGGCTTATTTCACTCATCTTACTGCTCTCCATTCTCACCTTTGTTCTCACAAACGACAGGATATCGTCCTTCTTTGAAGCTGAATTGTATTCCATTGCGTGTTTCTACCACAGATTTAGATTCATTCATCTGTTCACAGACACCTAGATTATTTCCATACCGTGCGTATTGTGAGTAACTCTGCAGGGAACATGAGGGTGCAGAGAATTCTCCAAAGTGATGACTTCATTCCCTTTGGACATATCCCCAGAGTTGGGATTCCTGGCACATGTGGTAGTTCTATTTTTACTTTTTTGAGGAACGCTCGTGTTTTCCGCACTGGCTGCGCTAGTTTACGTTCTCACCAGTGGTGCACAAGGGTTCTCTTTCCTCCACATCTCTGCTGGCATTTGTTGTTGCTTCTGATGATAGCCATTCTAAACAGTGTGAAATGATGTCTCATTGTGGTAGGAGATTCCCCTTTTCCCCGGTTTATTTATCTACCCAAGAATTTGTTGATACCAGTGTGGACTCGTGGATACTTCTGTTATGTGTCAGGTTATAATCCAGTGCTACTTCATTTTGTTGTTCAGATTGTTCCAGCCTTGACGGTAGGGGGCTCTTTGTGCCTCAGAGCCCATTTGACATGCCCTCATCAGTGTGGGGGTTATGGGATGCTGTTTGAGCCCTTCGTGTATTTCCTGCCCAGCTCTGGAATCGGCCATTTCCCCCAGGGCTCCTGGTTCCTTTTATTGGAGAATTGCACTCGAAGCCAAGAACTGGGTACTGGGCGTGCCCGTTGTTTCTGGGGTGGCATCGCTTCTGGTTCCTGTAAGATGACAGAGCGAGAAAATGCATGCAGTGTGTTAGCCAATGAACACACAGGTATCTGTATGTATTTTTATGTGTGACTGTACCTATGTAAAGCTAAATATGAGTTCACGCGAATGCTTCCGATTCTGATCCATCCACTACGACGATGCTTCTTAGCCTTCTGCACGTGCTTCCTTGTGCCTCCCCCCTCCAGTAATGTGGATGTTTGCTCCTCTATTTTCATTCATACGTAGTTGTTAGGTTGCAGTGTCTGCTTATAGTGATAATAGCATGGCTACCCACATCTCTGTGGGAAAGAGCTTCCTCCAGATACGAAGTAAAACATGGAGGAATGTGTTTGGATCTTGCTAAACACGCCAGCTTGTCAAGCAGTCTTCATTGCTCGCAGGTAGTCGTTACGTTAAGGGACATGCGGTTGCCCGTGTGGCGAGACATTTGTGAGCAGGCAAGCCACATGACGGCTTAGCGATGGCCGGGGGTGGGCACGCCTGGATGTGCCCCTTTACTGCAAGTCCGTCCCATGGTCTGTCTGATGTGCGGGAACGTAAATTGGGGGTGTGTTGAGACCTTCTCGCAGGATGAAAACAAACAGGCATCCTTACTGTTACCTGGAGATGCTGGATTTTAACAGAGCACGCAGGTGTTTGTTTTCTGTTTCGTTTTTCTTGTTTAATCATTCTTCTGACCTTTCTTAGAGATTTGTGGGTTGCATATGCCAACTTTCAGTAGGATAAAGTAATAGTTCATAAAGCTGGTGATAGATTTACGGAAAGAGAAAAATATTTTGTCCGGTCATGTCAGTGTGAGAAGAACGATGGTTTCAGGTACTTTTGAAAACGGGCCGGATGCAAGACACAATTCTGTGGTGCTGGAAGATGTCAGGAAGCTCGTGTGGAAAATATAAAGGCCTCTGACTCCTCACTTGTGGCCCCCCTCATGCTCCCCACTGCTTACCTTCCCTTAGGGGGTGGCTCTGCACTTTATGGACGAATCGCCTTCTCCTCATTTAAATGTTTGTGCTTGGGCTGATGGCGTCGAAGAGCACGTGGAAGCGATTTGTGTGTCTTTGGAAGTTACACCGAGTTGGACGTGTTTCTTTCCCTTTGGTGTTTGATGGGATCGCAGCCTAGGATTTTGGTGATTTCTGTCCCGTGTGCTGTTGACGGGCCTCCGTGTCACGAGTGTTGTGTGTCTTCCTCCGAGTAAGACGGACAGTTCCTCTTCTTCTAGGTTGCTGTGATGCATTTTTCATGCTGAAGCCTTTTTCTTTCACCTAAATGTTATTGTAATGAGGTGGGTTCTCGAATTCTCTAAGCCCCTGGCATCCCCGCCCCCGCCCCGCCAGCGCAGGAAGAGGCAGAGAAGATGAGCCTGTTTGCTTTTGTCCTTTAAACAGAAGAGCCGGATCGGACCCTTGCCCGGCCACGTGGCGGTTTCCAGCTTAAGGCGTTTCGTGGAATGTTCCTCTAGGTTTCCCGTGGAGTGTTGGTCCCTGGACTTGCCCGGGTTCACCCCTCTTGGCGGCTGCTGGTTAGGCTTCTGGGCAGCTCTGATTCCATGAGCAGGAACAGCCTCTGGTAGCAAATACTCAGCCCAGCCTTCAGCGTCTCTGCTGGGAGCCCCTCCTCTTCAGTGTTTCTTCTCGAAGCAGCTGCTCGGTGAGAGCTCTCAAGGGGCCTATTTCTGGGGAACCACGTCTAATTTATTTCTTAAAAAAAAAAAAACACATTTCCTCATGTGTGCGTTTGTGTGCATGTTCATGCACTGATGTGTGTGGCACTAAGACACTGATTTGTTTAAACTTATCTATTACTCCTCCAAATTCTCAAACAAACACTCACTGTAAAAATCAGAGATTTTTGGAGGACAGTATTAACTAATTTTAGAGCATGGAGGTCATGTGACTTCAGGGAATGAGAGTGCGAACATCACTGCAAGAGGCCAGAATTGTAAAATAGCACCGGGGTCAGTTTTTACTTTCAAGAAAACAGAATATTCATTTCAGGGTCCAGCGTGTCAGAGGTGTATCTGTGGGACATGATTTTAACACCGTCCTGTGATGTCCTTAGAGTTAAGGAGTAAAGTGAAATTGTTTCTAGAACTGAGGTCCTCTGCTTCAGCTACTGATGCAGACCACTGTTCTGTGAGAAAATGCCCTGTGCTTACCAGTGTTGAGTGCGAGGGACTCAAAAAATGTGTGAGATGACATTTCTACTTTCAACGACTGTGTTACATAGTTGTAAACATTGGCCACATACCTAAAGGGGAAAAAAATTGCTGCCGTTCTTTTTATCCATACAAATCAAGTCCCAAGTCCTGTGATTATGTCTCCACAGAAACACTGGCTTGACAGGGCCCATGTTTTGCAGGCCGGAAACAACCAGTGTGATTTTGGGTAGCCGACTCACAGTCGCACACTCAGTAGGGGGAGGTCTCGGCCCTTGGCCCCCTGAGGAAGAGTTCCCCTCCGCCAGTTCGGCACACTTGATGTCCAGTCTTTTTCCTCCGAGCGATCTTCCGCCACCGGCCCCCTCCCTCTGTCCACCTTTGCTGCGTGTCGAGTTGAGCCCAGTTCTCTACTGAACTCTCACCCCTGCCGCAGTAGCTCACTGCAGTCTGTCTGATTTTTAGTAAGCGTCTGCTGCAGAATTTCCCCTTCACACGGTCCTTTCAAACCCGTTTAGGGTGATTTTCCCACACAGCCCCTCCTGATGGATTGGCGGTCTTTCCCGGTTTTCCCCGGCACGTTCTTCGTAACCTAGGTGCGGATCCCTCGGAAGCCCATCCGGCAGAACTTCAGCAAGCCCTCTGCTCCCCGCTCTCCCTCCCCTGGACTGCCTGTGCTCCTGGCACCGTGACTGCGGCCAGAACAGCGAACTTAACCCTCCACCCGCACACTGGCTGTGCCCGTGAGCACGTCGTGGACAGTGCCCACAGCATCTTCCCGACGTCTGGAGTTCCTTCAGCCTCCACCTGGCACCCTTTGCTTTCAGCTCTCTCTCGGTCTAGATTATAGTCTCTTATTCTCTATCTCCTACGGACAAGCTACTTCAAAGGCACACTTAAGTTACGTGCACAAATGAAGCTATACGTCATTAATCATAAACAAAAAAATAAAACAAATTAAAGAATGAGAGATGTGTTAAATAATGTGGGTCAACCTAGAGCATTTACACCCGAGAACATAACTATAATTTTAAATCCAGCGTAACTACTAAGAACACGCTAGCTACTTTATGTACAGACACTTGGAGAAGAGGAAACTGCACCAGTGCTGGGGGAAAAAACCTGGCTGTGCTAGATGTGCTTTTTTTTTTTTCTCTTTCTTTTTCTTTTTTTGTCTTTTTAGGCTTCACACCTAGCGTGGAGCCCAATGTGGGTCTTGAACTCATGACCGTGAGATCAAGACCCGAGCCCAGACCGAGAGTCAGAAGCATAACCAGCTGGACTACCCAGGCGCCCATGGCTGTGTTAGATGACTGAAAGATAGTGTAGAATATTGGTCTTTAGAGTAGGAATTTTTGTAAGTGTTTTTGAGAATAATTTTGGCATATGCAAAAATTACATTTTCAAAATCGATTTAGAACATGACCCCCACAGAAGATATGATGTTATAAGTAAATTATCCCCTACCTAGCCACAGAAGATTTTGAACTAAATTGGTTATTCCCCCCGGTTTTGACATACTTCTCCCCAGGTCCTACAAATGTATTAATCCTTTTCTCTGTTCACTGCTGCTCAAAGTCAGGTGGCCCTCTTAAGGGCTCGTCTCAGATTCACAGTAGGAATATAACTATCCTTGTATTGTCTCAGATTTTGTGACTGACTTTTTATACTATTGGTTCTCAATCTGGGTTGATTTGGCCACCCAGAAGGCATTTGGAAATGTCTGCAGGTACTTTTGGCTGTCAGAACAGGGTTGGGGTATGGATGTGGGCATCTAGTAGGTAGAGGCCAGAGATGCTGCTATCCTATAATGTACTGGAGAGCCCACCACAGTAAAGAATTACCTGGCCCAAAATGTCAGTTGTGCTGAAGTTGAGAAAACATGGTTTTAATGGAAGATTTGTTTCCCCAGGGGAACTGTAAGCTTTTGAAAGATGAAGTTAGTAGTAGAAATACTATTGTATTTCCTTTGGGAACCATTTATTGTACCAATAGCTATATATCAAGGCCTTCCTCTCTATTGGGCAGTTTACTAAGTGCCAAGCACAAAATTGTATATAGTCTAGTGATGTGAGCAAAAGATCTGTAAATTCTAGTTGAATTAAGGCCTATGCATTACTTTATACTCTATACATAGTTCAAGGCATGGCCTCAAAAAATGACGATTTAGATTCGTGAGTTTTTTCAAGATTAATGGAAGAGACAATCTAATGTGTATGGCACGCAGAATGTCAATGGGAAAGAAACTTTGTGATAAATATATTGAGGGTAGCTATAGGGTGTTGTGATTACAGTCAGGTGTTGATTCTGATTCTTGATATCAAACACATATTATCTATTTCTAGCGTATTTCGGTAGACAATCGATTCTGACCCTTGCCTGAATAAATGAATCTTGCAGTAATGATGTGGCAGAAGTTTCATGTATTTTGGGAAAAAATTCGTGAGTATTCCAGTCGGTGACTTGGAATACCCCAAACTGCTTGCTCTTTGGGCAAACTCTGTTGGAGCGCGTCATTTCATATCTTTGAGTTTATCAGGTAGCTCCGTCTTAGTGTACAAAAGAGCTTACGAGGACCAAAGCA